>NC_065529.1:32735461-32768669 GCF_006386435.1 Epinephelus moara | reverse complement strand
TTTAATAATATTCGGCTTCGGCTTCGGCCACAAATTTTCATTTCGGTGCATCCCTAATTTTGAGGATTGACTGGCTTCTGGAGCCAGCCTCAAGTGGTCATTTAAAGAACTGCAGTTTTTGGCACTTACACACTGGAGGTTGTTTCGATATGTGGTACTAATGTGCTCATAAAACAGTCAGTGTTTTATCATTAACATTACATGTATTATTTTTCCAGCCAGCACAGTGGTAGATACCCATTAAGATGATAATATTAATAGACAGCCACAGGTCTTTTTCAGAGATAATTGTGGGCTGAGGCTTGTGGCACAGAGTCTGGTCTGGAAAGCGGGCAGAACGACAGCCCTCTAGTCTGGATTTAAATCATCTAATATGACCTAGGTGTTAAAACCATCCCTCCTTGCTACGCTGAACATCCAGCGAAACACACAACCGCCTTTTGCTATGATTCATTTCACCAGGGAAGAAATTGACTAATGAGACAGTAATGCTGTGTTTATTCATACAGACGCAAAGGCCACCCATGGCTGCTGCCCTCTCAGAATCAAATCCACAGGGATTTCATAAGTAGCTAATTTGATATGCTGATCCTTTAATGTACTTGGATGCGAAGCTCCATGATAATTTTCCAGTGATGGGCGCTCTGCCAGGAACATGTAGGCCTATTTGTTAAACACAATAAGCCAGCTTTAAAATGAGGTCTCTCCACCTAAACATTGAGCGCGCGTGCGGTTCTGTCAGGCTGTCTCCGTGCTCGACACAGCTGAGCAAATCTTCATGTGCGGCTCTTTCGGCGTGTGAGAATAGATGTATCCGTGTGTGTGTGTGTGTGTGTGTGTGTGTGTGTGTGTGTGTGTGTGAGTGAGTGAGTGAGTGAGTGCCAACCATTGCTGACAGGCAGATCAGCTCTCTCTGATCACATCCGCCTTAATCCCTCCATCCATCCCCTCCTCAACCCTCCCTCCCCCCTTCCTGTCTCTAGCTTCACATCTGGGTCTTTCTCCCGCTCACGTGTGCAGACAGACGAGCTGCACACTCACAGCAGGCTTCCCTTCACAGCTCAACACACACACACATCACTGCACCGCTCGACTCAGCTTTAGGATGTGAATCGGAGAGTGGGGAGGGTGTTCTGAGACTGCAGTAGCTGTATGAACTTCTATCTCTTTCACCATCATTTATCTGTGCTATAGCAGACCAAACTTTACCAGCACTCTCGCCAATTAAAGACTCGACAAGCAGTGAAACAATCCACGAGGATATATTTAAGACCTCAGAGCAGTGTGCTGAAGACTGCAGTTTCTGATACAGTTTGTGGTTGCGTGTGTTCATCTTTAAGGTGCTGCTATGGAAAGGCAGGTGGTATTGTTCTGACAGCGGGAGTTGAATGCATTTGACAGCAGGGGACAGAGGGAAAGGCAGGGGTGTGTGACAAGAGAGTGCTGAAAACAAGATAGCAACGGAGTTAAAGAGAGTCTAATGGTCTAGTGGAGCGAGAGAACATCAGCGAGAGGGAGAGGGGAAGGTAGAAAGTGGGAAAACAGGGCGAGCACGTGAGCGAGCCACACAACATAAGCACACCAGATACAAAAAATAAAGAGGGTCGAGATGGTCGAGAAGAGTGGCAATAATGACAATGTGAGAGCCATTATCAGAAACCTGTTAATCATTAAAGACAGAGAGAGAGAGAGAGAGAGAGAGTAAAAGAGATGGGGATCAGGAGAGATATGAAAAAGAGTAGTGGGGAGAGAAAAGGGGTTATATAAAAACAGTGGGGGGAAGCAGTCAGAGAGAAATGGAAAATGAGAGTGAGAAGTTGACTAAGTAGCACTGATAAAGGGGTTTAGTGAGAAACGCCCTCCCGTGTCGATTCTGTAAGCTATAGCCGAGGCCAGAAGCATAAGTCAGAGCTGAGTCACGTCACAGGCTTCATTCATCAAAAAGCATCACTAGCAGTTTGTCATGAAATGTTTGCTCCACTGTAATTAACTGAGATGTCAACAGATGGTGAAAAGATTTGTCTACATCTTATGGCTGTATTGTGACACACACCCACACTCCAGCCTTACCTTTTCAATCAAAGAGAGAGATATTGTTTATTGTATATTTTAATTAGCCTCAGAAGATGGATTGTCTTTGCTTGCAGCAGAATGTTTCAGTCTGTGGAGGGTTTTTTTCACACTGTACAATAATGCACTGCCGACTTTGGCTTCCTCTACAAGATCTGTAATGGCCAGCTGTGCTCGCAGTAATGTAAAGGAAAGGGTGGGCTTGGATGATTGGTATGATTTAGAAGTAAAACACAGACATTATCCTTAAACAGTCAATTTAAGCTCTTAGACATGTTAAAGAGGGACAGCTGGTATGTACACACATTGTACTCCAGGGTCCATATTGCTGATACTTGCGGCATTTGTCTTCCCTCTGTAGATAAGTGGGTGCAACATTACACTAAAATGTCTCCAGTGGAGTTTAATAGGGCTGCCCCCTACACGTCAGTGGTTTGAATCATCAGTGGAGAAGCCCCCTGAGTCGACTTGCATTTTTTAGTTGAGTCACTGCACCTTTTTTAGACAAATTTTAATGCATCAGCCTGAAGTGCAGAGTCCGATTCGGGTACTGGTCCATGGTTTAATAGGAGAACATACAGCTGAACAACTGAAGAAAATATTAACTTGAGATTTTCCTGGCTGATACTGCAGTCGGGATTTAGATTGCAATATTTTCTATACATGAAACTACAGGCCTGTGTTTGCGGTCAGCTTAGAGTTTGTTTACATCTGATAATAATAGGGGTGTAACAGTTCACAAAATTCATGGTTCGGTTGGATACGACACAGTGGTGTCATGGTTCGGTACGTTTTCGGTACAGCAAAAAAGTAGAAATGCCAGGGGAAATTCTGTGATTAAAAAAAAAAAAAAAAAAAAAAAACTCCTTTTATTTTATGTAATTTTAATTTAGTTATTTATTAGAACTAACATCATAAAGTATATGGCAGCACGGTGGTGCAGTGGTTAGCATTGTCGCCTCACGGCAAGAGGATTCCTGGTTTGAATCCTGGGCTGGGGAAGCCCCTCTGAGTTGCATGTTCTCCCCCCGTGTCAGCGTGGGTTTTCTCCGTAGTACTCCAGCTTCCTCCCACAGTCCAAAGACATGCAGGTTAATTGGTGACTCTAAATTGTCTGTAGGTGTGAATGTGAGTGTGAATGGTTGTCTGTTTCTATGTATCAGCCCTGTGATAGTCTGGTGACCTGTCCAGGGTGTACCCTGCCTCTCGCGCAAAGTCAGCTGGGATAGGTTCAAGCCATTGAATTGACTACTCAGCAACATTCAAAAGTTGCATCTAATAGATCTAATTATGTCAGCTGCATAGTTTGCCAGTTATGGCAGTAGTGACAAACTGGTAGTAAATCACATCTGACAGTGTTTTGACATCAAATTCACAACCCTAATGCTGCTGTTGACAGCTCTGTACTGTCGCTGCTTGAGCCAACATTGACTGACAGGACCGACTACGTCACCCCTCTGAATCCCGAAGGTCCTAGTTCAAAGCTGTTAAGATGATAACCTTAAAGTGATAATGCTGTGTGACTACAAGTTTACGAATTGTTTCTGAAAACTCTGTTCACCAGCCGTTTAGACTTATGATACAGACACATGAATGCATTATTATTGTAGGCCTTTTTCATAGCAGACACTTGGACCTTTCATAGTGGAAAAAGCACAGGTGTTACTAATAACATTAATGGTGACTGTGTTTCATTGAGGTGTCCCTGTAAGCCGTGACAGTGTGACAGTCGGCCAGTGTATACAATACCATGACCCCGAAACTGAATCAGCTAAATAGAATCCAGCCATCATTCATTTTATTATTTACGCCTGTTTTCCTGCTGTGACATGTCAAAATGTCGTCTAAGAAAACGGAGCAATAGCCAAGAGCTATTTGTGGTTTTCTGTTGACACTTAATTAATATTAATTAGCTGCAGCTGAGTAAGTATGCCAGCTACAGTTGTCACTATAGCCAATGAAATCAACCGCTGCCAGTTTAAACCTCCACTTGCTACAGCTTAATGGAGCTTAATACGACATTCAGAGCATATCTATGATACAGCGTTTGAGCCAGAAACGCTGTATCACACTGCTCTCAACAGAGCTAACATTGCTAAGAGTGCTAGCAATGGCAACAATGCTGACAGCGGTAACAGCGTTAATGTGGGGTAGAACTGGAGGGACTGCTGTATGATCATGGTGCAGAGCGATGACGATTAGCTAGCCAGTGCACGTGTGGAACAAAGAAGCTCGGATTACAACACACACAAAGGTAACATGCCTTCATTTTCTGCTCCGAGCATCATTACTCCACTACATCTGTACGTAGCAAAGTGGTTTACTGCTCTGTTAATTCTCTGAATGCTGTATAGAAGTTATGATCAAAAGCAGCACTCTTTGAAATTGCAGTATCTGCATAGAAATGATGAACCATTCAGCATTTAGGAGAGCATTTTTACAAATAAAACTTTGGTGTTTGCATTTTGTTCTAATGTTGAAAGAAATCCTATAAAAGTGTTGGAGATTGTCAGTTAACACTATCCACAATAGACCTGTGTAATGGCAGACATTTTAGACTTTCAAAGCACAGGTGTAACTAATAACATTAATGATGGCTCTGTTAGATGTGCCAGTGTGTATAATACCAGAGCTCTGGCACTGGTGCAAGGTCATGAAATGTAGCCATCATTAATGTTATTGGTTACACCTGTGTCTGACATGGTGCGTATTGAGTAAACGGCATGACTCGTGCTCTTTCTTAACTGGAAACTCTTACAGTTACTATCGCAGTCATCGCTGTTATTCACACATAAAACCCAGCTGAATGCAACAAGTTGTAAAGGGTCGGATATGCACCAGCGTCCCTGGAGCAGAAAGAGGATCAAGATGGATTCAGGGTCATTTGGCAGATGCTTTCTGTTAGGAGAGGTTATACTTGAACCTGTAACTATCAGAACATCACCTTGCTGCGCCTGCTGTGAGAGTTTATGGATTTTTCAAGTTTTGGTGAAGATCAGTTAAAATGTCTTCATGGTATCAGGTGTCTTTAAGTTATATTTGTATTTTTTGTTTATTTATTAATCTGTTTACAGCCATCCTCTGTTGATATGGCCATTTTACCTGCATATCACTCTGTTAAGACGGAAATTGATTGAGAAACCAGCTGTCAAGGCAGAGAAAAGAAATTTTACACCTCTCTTTATATGAATGTTTCGCTTGCTCTGTTCTCAAAAAAAGTCAGGTGCTCTGTGTATAAATGTGTGTGTGTGTGTGTGTGTGTGTGTGTGCATGCATGTGGAGTGATGAACGGTTTTGTTGCAGCTCGCAGGGTGTATTGATGCCTCGCTGTGTCAGACTAAGAGTTTAATTTGGGCCTCAGGAAATTTTCCACTGTTGGTTTTTCCACTCCAGGTGATTCATTAGGAGGGTGGTTACTGTGTGTGCCGTGTTTGCGTGTGCACGCATGTGTACACTTTTGCATATCAGGGTTTTCCCTGGCTCCACGTAAAGCTACAGCGGTACAGGACGTGTCGAGTTTGCAGAGGAATATATTGTTTTAGCATCAACACCGCTATGTACACATGACGTAGCAAAGGATGGTATGTAATAAGGTAAAGTCAGGGTACACTGTGTAAACTGTTCTAGTGCTTTACCTCAAATGACAGCTAGAAAAGTTTACTTTTTCACGACTAACCTGAAAGACAAACAGTTCACTCACAATAGTGTAATTTGGTCTGATTTGGCAACGTCAAACATGCAGTGAAAAAACTTGCTAACAAGTGGTGTGAAATTTTAAATGCAAGGAAAAATGCCACATTTATTTTTACCAGTATTTGATAATATTTCGGTTTAAATGTTTTTATGTTCAAAACGCTGTGTGTGTATGTGTGTGACAACAAGTGCATATCTGTACGCGTGTATGCCTACGTCCATTTTTGCCTCTGCTTTTCTGTATCAGCATGTGTGTTTATCTGGGGACCAGCGCTCGGTGTGTGTTTAAGCAGCTGTTTTAATACAAAGCTATAAGTCGTACTCTCAACAAGAGTTAATCCAGTCTTGGTGGAGCTTGTAGGCTCAGCAGAACCGCTCCATTGTCTCCTCTCTCTTTCTCTCTCCCCCCTGTCGTTGTGCAGCCTCCAACAGAAGATCAGAGCAGGGAATCAGACTGGTAGCAGTATATAATAAAGCACCCTTGCAAGAGACAAAATTAGGAAATCTACTGATACTGTTTTTCATTTATTCATCAGGTTCACAGGTGATGATGATCATGTAGTTCACACTTGAATATAAATTATTAGTAGTACTGTGCGATAATTAAACATCTTCATTTAGCATTTTGAATGTTTCCTGGTGACAGAGTGGTCGAAGGCTAATAATACATATGTACATGTAACTGCACTGTCCCTGATTCTCTGTCAACTCTTCCTCCTCAGCTTTACATGAATGTGTCCTGCATAGCAGTTGTCACTACACCAGTGACTTAACTTGTCTGCTCCACAAAAGTGTTTTCAAGTTGTCCTTCCGCCTCTCCCGTTCTCCTGAACATGATATCCCAGTAAAGCCGTAAGAGAATTTCCTCAAATTTGGCAAAAACCTCCACGTGCGCTGGAATGACCTGATTAGAATTTGGTGGTCAAAGGTCACTGTGACTTCACAAAATATGTTTTGGGCCATCACTCAAGTATTCACAGGTTAATGTCTCACACAGCGTCACACAGATGTCTAATAGGATAAAAGATGAAGTGATGACATTTGATATCCAGAAAGTTAAGGTCAACTTCACTGCAACATCATAATGTTTTCTGATCATGATTCAACGCAATACGTCAGGAACAGAGGGGGAGACATTTGGTCAGAGACTGAATTGGTGACACTAATTTTGGTTCTCCACCTTGAAACTGTGCTGATTGTATAGATCTGTGCTGCTGGCTTAAAGATTAATGTGAAGCATATTTTTTTTAGAATTTGTAGCTTCTTTACAGCAACGTCCGTATTTGAAGCATTATACTGTCATTGCTACAACTTTGTGTCCATCACCAGCTCACTGGTTTTGCTGGTACTGAGCTTCAGATTTAAGTTGCATCATGTAATGAAGCTCTCTATCAGTCCTCTGTGCTCCTCTACATAAATAGTCTCTACACTTAATATCTTTTATTAGATTCCCTTAAAGCCTTCTACATATATATTATATGAGTCTAGAGAGACATGGATGTAAACTGCAACTTGACTGGTTGCGGAGGCATGCAGATCAAAATAGTGCTGATTAAATTGGAGTTAGGTATTTGGTTGTATGAGCATAATTTACTTATTTAACATCCAAGTCATTATATAGGAGCATATGACCTGAACATCTATGAAGTTCCTACCTGAAGTTATTACAGTGTGCAGTGACAGTGAAGGTATATTCACTGACCTACTGCTGTAATTCATGGTGTCCACTTGTTGAACAGTCTGAATAGTTTTTGTTATAGATGACTTTGTTCACCTAATTCATTCCAGTCATTTAAGGACAAACAGTATCTACACCACTGCACAAACACACGTGCACACTCTCATGGGTACATTTATATTTTTTAGCAAAACACTGAGTGATTGGGCAGCTTCTTTTCTCTGTATCAGCTTCTTTTCTCTGTATCAGAAGTAACCTGTCTGCTCCTCAGTCTAGGCATGCACCATGTAATATATTGAAATCACACTGAGTACTGAACCAACTGCAAGTTGGTGGCAAAGTGCTGAAGGGCATTGAGTTCCTCCTCTGACATTTTTCCTTCTCAGCAGTTGCAATTGATTGTTTCCGTGTGATCTCATTTTCACATCTAACACTTTCGTGCAGAGCGAGCTTTCCTACAACCAACCCTTTGTTTCATTCTTTATGTAATATCTAATGGCTTTGTATCATTTGTTAATCATGTTGATACAGTTTCAGTCAAGGAGTGTCACATTTAGTGAAATTTCTTTCAGTGTTTATTGTTTTATTTAGACAGAACCAGCACAGGAACACATTTAACAAGTCACATCAAGGAGCACCTCATAGCTTGTCATACATGACTGTAGGGAATCGCTGCCCACTGTATAGTGACAGTATGTAGTACCGCTGTCTGTGGTGAATGTGTAGAGCCAGGTGACAGCTGACAACTCTGCTCATCTGGCTTCATTTAGGAAGAGCACAGTTTGACACAGAGGTCTTGAACACGCTTAACTGAGTGTGAATAGATTTCCTGTTGCGTGGTGATGAGTAAAACAGTTGTTGTCTCCCTCACTGAGATGCAGACGAGATGTTGTCGTCTTGGAACAGATGTACACTCACACACATGTACACACACATTGTTCTTCACAACCAGACAGAGGTCTGCCGAGACAGACAGTAATATGGAGACACCTATAGATGTGTGCACACAGTTTTTAGTCACATAGACATGGTTATGGAGAGATGTGGTCACTGACCTCCCATGTGTTTATGTCTCATTGAATTAATCACAGAGCAGACAGACTGACTGGCAATTTCAATGTGTGTGTGTGTGTGAGTGAGAAAGAGAGAGTCGACAGTTTCCCTCTTTTGACTCAGTAGCTCATCTGAAGTCTGTGTAAAAGGCTCCGTCATGGAAACAAAATCCATTTAAACAAGGTGTTGATTGTTTTCCAATGTCGGGGTGCGTTTAAGTTCTTCCTGTGTTGTTACACTCTGTGAGAAAATAAAAGAGAAGTTAATTCACACTTTATTATTTTTTTATTTTTTTTAACTGTTGTTTTCGTCATTAGTACTTTCCCGTAGAATGTAAATATTATATATCAAAAAAGCAGGGTTTTTTTTTTTTTTTTTCGGAACAAGGTTGATTTTTCAGAGCTTTTAAACTACGAATAAAAGTATCAACCAGTCACACTGTATGAAACAGGCCTCACTTCACAATGCCATGGCAATGGCGAACCTGATGCAAGTGTCGCAAATTTGTTGTGCTGCTGTTATGGCTGTGGTGCAGCTAAATATGTCGCATTTTTGTGTCATTTATTTGTCACACCTCCAGTGTGTGAAGAGTGCTGAAAGTCAATTAATCAATAAGTTGACAGAAAAATGAATTGAAAAAGAAATAATATATATATTTTTTTTTTTTTTTTTTTGCTTTGCTTCGTAGGTGATTTTTTTTTCCAAATAATTTCATCGATGTGTGTTTTCATATTTAATTTTATAGAACATTTTACGATCTTTATTTATTGTTGTTTTGATTTTTATGTTTAATTGATTGTCATACTTTTTAAAACTGACTTATTTTGTTACCAGAATGAAGTTGCACATTTCACTGGATGCATCAAACTGAAAGATTGTGATAGATTCAACCCTGAACATACTGTATATGCTCAGTCAAGTCAGTTTTATTATACAGTTCAGTATTACAAATCGCACATTTTCCTCAAAGGCCTTTACAATTTGCACATGACATCCTTTACCCTCTAGACACTTTGGTTCAGGTAAGGACAAACAGAATAGCTCACTCAGCGTTTTTGTCCACTCATGTGGAAATTTGTCTTCAGCTTCACAGACAAACCTACACTTAAAAACTTCACAGACAAAACTTCCTCTGCCATGGGTTAGAACACATGAGATAAAAACAATAAATAAGTAATAAGTGGGTCAAATGGTTGGGATGAAAGAGCTAAAATATTAACAGTTACTACATGTCTTAAATAGACATAATGAAAAACAGCAGCAGGCAGTAATATCTAATGAAATCCATTTGTTTAATAAGAAGAGAGAGGATGAATTTTTTTTAGTTGCTGTGAATTCCCTTCATTACTTCCTGTTTACAGTGAAACAGAAAAACTTCAACATTAAAAGAAAGTAAGAGCAACAGAAGTGTGCACAGAATAGATCAAAATTACCATATGGAAATCCGGATGACAAAATTATAGCTAGACATACTTTTTGTAAGATGTTATTAAACAGAAAGAGATTTGCACACAGTATATACAGTAATACGGAGCATGAGCTGGTGGTAAGTGCATTTTTAGTCCGATAAACATTTGAGTCACAAATGTTTGTGGTATCGACACTCAGCCCATAAAAAATATTCTGACAGAGATCTGAGCAAAATATGTTGCTCATACAAGAGAGTACTGCGAGTAGGAAGTGTGGATCTACTGCTAATGTTACAGCTCAGCCGAGTAGGACGCCATTAATGTTTACATCACGTACTGTCACGAGCACAAGCCTCTTGTCCATGACTAGATGCACAAGTACCTCTACACAGTGATTCGGCTGGTAGGTGTAGTTCGATAGAAATAGAATAGTTCCTCCATGAAACTGCTCACAATAAGGTCTGGGGATTATCTTGAGTAACCAGGTCATGATTTCAGGCAAGAGACATTGCTGTTGAGTTCAAATATATGAGTTGAGTGGCATCTAGTTCCATTACATTGGAGAGAAGGCAGACTTAGATAGGAGTTGTGCAAATTTGCAGGAAAGCCCAATCAGTCTTTGTTCAGCATTGGCAGTATAAAAACAAAATCGGGGAGTGCACCGCCTACCTACTTTTGTTTATACAGAATGCGCCTTTTTTCGGGGCAATGGGGGGGCGTGAGCAAGTAACAAAACATGTAGCTCAGCGTGTGACGTAAACAGTGACGTGGAGGGAAGCCACGGCTGGTCAGTCCTTAGGCGATTCTCTCATTAGTCGGCCCATTGTGACCGTTCCTGTCATTATGGCCTCTTCATTTGCGAGGACAAGGAGGGCGCGCAATTCCTTGTCTCCTCAGTTGTTCATCTTTACAGTGTCTGTCAGGTTTGTGTTTCCCTCTTGCTACTAGCTGCTCGCTAATTCCTGCTATCAGCTGTTTCCTGTTTATCCACCACCAGTGGGTCGCACATGCGGCATCATCAACACAAGTCATCAACAGCCCCTCCCGTTGCGGAAGGCCGCCTCGGGCTGTTTGAACTAAAGGGTTCCGCCAATATGTCTACCCTACAAGGCGGAAAATTGGGCACCTCAGATCAACTCGCCAATCCGGCTCTGTGTGTCTAAACGCTCGCAGCTTGCCGTCAAAACGGCCCATTTGCGGAAAATCTGGCAGTGTAAAAGGTGGTATCTCCACGGGCGATATCTCCAACACTCTTCAACTCACACCGAAACAATCTAGATTAATAAATAGCTCTACAGGTAAGGGAGGAAATGTGGGGTGCACTGTCCCTTTAAGAGAGTTGTGGTTGAGGATTTAAACAAATTACAGCCTGTTTCATTATTTCAACCATTAACTTTTTTCATGGTACACTCAAGGAGCACGAAACAGATGGTGTAGCGCACATTTCAGTGTCTCTGCACAATACAGTATGTAATGTAAAGCACATCAAAGACCATCAGAGCTTGTAACAACTCGTCACCCTTCTTCCTCTCTGATTTTAGGCGTCTGAACCATCAGATCAGTTCAATGGACAGGACTCCCACACACAGAGTGGCAGCCACAGCAGAGCAACTCATTCCCAAACCAACAGACACCTCAGCACGAGCACCGCCTCCACCCACCAGACACAAACCCAGGGTTTATCGCAGCATTCGCCCCACGTTCAAGCACAGTCCCAGGCCTCAGATGGAGGGGTCCCCCCTGGTCTCGCCAACACCCTGGAACACATCATAGGTCAGCTGGATATTCTCACTCAGGTAAGCAGAAGATGTGTTAATCTCTCATGACAAACTGCATGAGTTGTGCTTTGGCTGTGCCACCTACTCACTCTCTTTTCAACCTGAGGGGCAGAGATGGTTTCAGCAACACAGACACAAATACATATACATATGTAAAAAAAAAAAAAAAAAAAAAACTCTCCTGTTCTGTTTGGCTCTGCTTAAGACTGGCACATTGGCTCTACACAGGTGTGTGTTTAAATCCTCACACATAGTTACGTTTCAGTATTTCATTGGCAACCATCATCTACAGCAGATAGAAGACACTGATTCTGTCCACAGCAAGTTACCTGGGACAAAAGACACATCACTGTCAGGTTTTAGAAATGTAATTGACCCTTTCACCTCTTGCAAATCTCTGCACTTATAATATGCATGAACTGACCCTTTAACATGCATACATACACTTTAAAAACAGCAACAATTTGAGGTACAGGCAGCACCATGCCCTTTCTCCTTATTTCCCTTTTGTCACTAATATCGTAAATTGCACTCAAGTGTTCACATGTGTTTTTCTCTATAATGTTTTTTTTTAATTATTATAATTATATGAGATAATGTATGTGTGGTTTTTATCTTGTGTGTCTCGCTCTGTGTTGTTTCATTGCCACTGCGGCAGAACCAGCTGCCCCTCGGGGACAAATTAAGGTCTTGAATCTTGAATCTGAATACACACCAGAGTGGCAGATAAGCGATTACTGTAACACTAGATTGCACTGAGACAGACATTTGCACATTTATTCCTTCATTCATTACTTGGGACAAGTAGAAGAGACTGTAATGAGGCCCATAGGTTGCTTTGGTTATTGCCAATCATTACTGTAATGATTATCATTGCACAATCATTTTTCTCTGCGTCCAGCCTGTACAAGTATGACATATTCGTGCCATGATCCTTGCAGAGATATTTGAGTTAAAGGGACAGTTCACCACAAAATCAAAACACATATTTTTCCTTTTACCTGTATTGGAATTTATTAATGTAGATTAATTCTGTGTGAGTTGCTGAGTGTTGGGGATATCATCCGTAGAGATGTCTGCCTTCTCTCTGATACAATGTAACTAGAAGGCACTGAGCTTGTGGTGCTCACAGTGCCAAAAATACATTTGAGAAACTCACCAACAATGTCTCTTTCCAGAAATCATGACCTGGTTACTCAAGATAATCCACAGACCTTGTTGTGAGCAGTTTCATGTAGGAACAATTTTCTTTCTACTGAACTACACCCGCCAACCCTATCACCATGCAGAAGTAATTGTGCATCCACTGCTAGTTCACCAAACACCACTGAGCAAGCTAACGTTACAGCTGAGTCGAGGAGAACTCCATTAATGTTTTTACATCTTGCACTGGCAAGAGCTTCTCTTCCATGAGTAGGTGCACACTTCTTTCTTCGTGGTGATACGCTTGGCAGGTGTAGTTTGGTAGAAAGAAAATAGTTCCTATGAAACTGCTCACAGCAAGGTCTGTGGATTATCTTGAGTAAGCAGGTCATGATTTCTGGAAAGAGACATTGCTGTTGAGTTTTTTAAATGCATTTTTGGGGGGCTTTGAGCACCACAAGCTGAGTGCCACCTAGTTCTGTTATATTGAAGAGAAGGCAGACATCTCTTTGCGGCCGATATTTCCAACACTTGGCAACTCACCAAAACAATCTAGATTGATAAATAGCACTACAGGAACGAGAAAAAATATATTTTTGATTTAACTGTCCCTGTCTGTACCAGTTAACTTGGTGAAATCCTAAATGTACACAGTGAGGACAGAAAACTGTTTTGGAAAGCCAGACCACACCAGAGCCTGCAGGACTAAAAATAGATCCTTGAACAAAAAACAGAAAAGAACAGCAAGCACTTAATCCGAAGGTCTGCTTCTTATCAATTTATGTCTATTTTTATGTTGTTTGCGTTTGTTTAGCTTCACAGATGTGATCAGTGAGGCTCTGTGAGGTTGCTGTAAACCTGAGGGAAACTGCAGTTACAACTTACTGCTTTGAGTATGAAATATGAAATGGATTGACTGCACTTGTTGAATCTTCAACTTGTATAAATCAGTACTGTAAACATTAAGTGCACTGGACATCAATACATCTTTTTGTTGCCCTTGATACTTTTATTCAACTGACCCAATTTCCTGGCAAATCCTGAGGCTGCAGCCCGTGGCAGCTTTGCACCAGACCACACCTCACTGCAAGGTGTTCCCAGCACCTTTCTAATTTATTTATACTTTGTGTTTTTCACGGCCGGAATACATGGGACATGGATGCAGTGTGTCCGTTATAACAAAGTGAAGCTGCTACACTGACCATAGAAACCGCACTGCTCAGCGTTATTTTTACATGTCTGTTCAATTATTTTTCCTCTACTCGTAGCTCCATGGCCCTTCAGCAGGTAGAAACTACAGAGAACTGTGTAAAACTGACTGTCTTTTTTAACAGTGACCAGCTGCGTTATCGCTTATTAAACCTCAACACACACAGTAAAGCTGGCAGCAACCACACACCGCAAAGACAGAGCCTGTGTAGCAGGTATAAAAGCTCTGCCTATGTGACGCGTTGTGTCTGTGCCCCATGTATTTCAGCTGTCAGTGATATTGTAAAAGAACACTCTCTGCAGATGATTAGAAGCCATAATTCCTGTGGATTGTAAAACATGCAGCTGTGGATGTCAGATACTGAAAAGAATCCCCCATTAGTTTAAAAGGCAGTGCATTCCTCATATAATCAAATTAAACTTTTATTTCTTTTGGTGATCCTAATGCGTCTGCTGGCTGGGGAGTGTTTGATTAAAATCATTAATTTACATTATTTAACATTAGTCTGTAATTGCTGCACATTTTCTCCTCAGTATTTAGTTTGGACTTGTTGAAAGGATCACCACATGAGTGATGTTGCACCAAAAACAGACTTCTAATCTCAAGGCAACATTTAAGACCCATTTCTTTTATTGAATACCGCCAACTCTGGTATTGATTTGAGGATGTGTGCATTTTATGCTGATAAACTGTATTTGATCTCATAAATATAAGACAAAATGGGCCGTTTCTCCCTTTAAAATTTACAAGCTCATGTTATAAATATAACTTTTTTCTCCTCGTAAGCAACAATACCTCTGGATAATGGTGCTACAATAAACAGTGAAGGATTTGGACATAAGTGCATCTATAAAAGCAGAAAGAGAGAGTTTTTTGCCTCGTTATAGCAAAGAGTATATTCACAGAAACAGCTGAATGAAGGAAATGTTTGAGTAAGGTGAGGAGGAGACGTGGAAGAGGAGGAACAGGAGGAGAGATGGGAGTTGAATGAGGAGTAGAGAGAGCACCGGGAGGCTTGGTGTGTGTGCGCGTGCGTGTGTGTGTACAGGGTTTTAGCTGCAGGTTGTGAATGTGCCCTGAGGGAAAATGCATCATTCATATATGAGCGCTGGCAGCACTCTGCCTCTCACTGATAGTAAGTGTAAATGCTTAATGGCAGAAACACTTCTTCTTCGTGTGTGTTTCTGGCTTTTCTTGTCTTCTTTCTTTCTTGCTCCTTTTTCTTTCAAGCTGCAGTCCAGCATGTGGGAGCATTTAATATTGGCCCAGTGCAGCCAGGCAGCTAGCTCACCCCTCCCGGGGGGGGGGGGTGCCAACCTCTTCCTTTCAAGCCCGCTGTACCCCAACCCTGATACCAGATGGATCGTCTGCGTCTGGTTTTATCCTTCTGCTCTTTTCTGGATTCAATCTTCTTGTTTAGATTAGGACAATAGACAGAGGTGACTGGTAGGAAATCATGTATAGTGTTTTTTTTTTTTTAAATATTGTATATAAATGCAAATTTCTTACCATATTAGGCTGTTATTGAAAAGCTGTGCCCTTGTGGCTTTGCAGTGACTTTCAGTAGTGTCAATCCAGTACAGGACGTTGTCATTATTCTTTATATGGCTTTTAACTTGTGTTTTATAGGCTTTTTTTTACTGAGCTGTTGCACCAAAGAGAGAAAAACTAAAAAGACATATAAAAAAGGAAGAAAAATAAAATAAAAGAATCTAAGAAAAATTTAAAGGTGCCATGTGGAGACCTCTAGTTCTCTAGTAGCGCTATGGAGCTGTTTTTTGTTTGTTTGTTTGTTTGTTTGTTTTAATCAGTGATGCCTTTTTCCAAACTATCATTATAATATTGACCTTTAAAATCCACTGTCACTCGACCTCGAGTGTACGCTGTGTGTGACCGTAATTCACAGTCCTGCCAGTGGCTTCACACCAATCCACTGATGAACAGGTGGCGATAATGTGCCAAGAAAAGCAGCAATACTCCAACAAAGGCAAAGAAGAAGACTGCAAGCTACTTAAAATGGATTCAAACAATGCCGGTTTCTAAATATTTAAAAATTGTCTTTGCAAAATAGACCTCCAGGATATACACAGCGAGTTGTGGTAAGTAACATCAAATATAAATGTAGTATTTTTTGTTTAGAAGAAAACTCTACAGGGCACCTTTAATTTTCCTACCAAGGTGTTGACTGGAATGTGAAACTGAGGAATCTCAGATTGGCGAGAGGATCCACACAGTGAATTATACATGTGAACCTGCGTAGAAGCTTGCATAAAATTTGATATAAATGGAGCAAACAGCACAGCTGGTACAAGCTTCGACTCGCTTTTCCACCCATACAGATGTTAGCACTGACAGATCAGTGATATGCACATCACCCGCTGTTTTATACACAGTTTGTTGATGAGAGTTTTAAAAGTGGTTTCTACAGAACATAGTGTATTTTACGCAACCTCTAGTTACATGTGATCAGCATTATGTTGTAAAAACAGCATGCAACTACTCATTCAGACCACTGGAACTTCAAGTAATTATGAAATGTATGAAATGTAACAAGCAGGAAACAGGTTTGTGAAGCACAGAAATGGCTCCACTCAAACTAAAAATCAGTTTTAAGAGTTTTTTCATCGCTGGAAAGGTGGTGTTTTTACATAAAACTGGGCTTTTTATGCAGCAGAAAGACACAGATACTTTTGAAACTGGTGTTATATGACTAGAGAAAAAGGGCTGAGGCATTTGCTTTTGCTCAAGCAGTAGAAAACTTACAATTACCAGAATGCACTGTGCTGCATCGGCCCACCAAACGCTTGGATGTTCTGACACCAAATACAATATGGTGGCCGTTAAGTTAAAGCTAAACAGTGGGAGGTGGGGGCTCTGTCTCTTGCATACATATGAAAATGCAGAAGCACAAAGAGCCAGCAAAGATCCAGACTCCACCACATTTCATCCACACAGCCTGCCCACTAGAGCCCTGTACAGGACTGTTTTCCTAATCCTGCTCCTGCCTGCTTCCGCTGGGTATCTGACCATTACCACCTGCTCTCGGGTGTGTTATCTTTTTCCACCCACTACCTCAGGGTGCGTGTCAGCTCCCGCCCGTGACTGCAAATATTCTGATTAAACATGTCTGCACACGAGACTGATTATCAATAGATTGAGTCTTCTCCCTTCCCACAGAGAAACATGGTATTTACTGTGGTATTGAAAAGATATGCATACCTGTCGGTGATAGGTAGCCAAATTACGTTCTGGTGCATGATTACATTCGTATTAACAGTTATTCTGGTGTCTCTGAGATTCAGATTTGTTCTTATTTGGAATATTCCAGAGAAATTCCTCAAAATGTCTGACTTTTCCTGCTTTTATCTTCTTTTCCACTTCACTTGTTGACGTCTCCACCTTCATCTCATTCTCTGGGACCCGCACGTTTTGGGTTTTTTGACAGATAGAATCACTCATTGCCATGAGATCTGTGTTGGGTCTTGCAGGACCTGCGGGATCCCGATCCAAATGCAGTTCTTTACGACCCACATTGCTATGATACACAGCTGGGTGAAAATCGGCGAAGTATCCCTTTAATATACTGTAGATTAAAATGTTTGACAGTGTGCTTCATTTAGTTTGCAAAGCACAGTGTAACCCATGAGGCTGTCAGTTCCCTAAAATACGGACTATGCAAACAAGTCATGTCATATGCAGCCCATTTACAAAGCCCAACAAGGTGTGAGTAGAAATAAATAAGCCAACACTCTTGTTCTAATTTCTGTTCAACTTTGGCTAACATGGAGATTTAAACCACTGCCCCTCATCCTCTGGAGATCAGGCTGACAAAGCGACATTTATTTCTGCACGATATTTCTGCTCCTTTTTAAGTCTTTTCCTCTGCATTATTTTTCACTATTACAGCTCTTTGTAACTCTAATAGTCGAGCAGACTGAGAGAGAAGATGATGAATTATTCAACGTTAGACTGAAGCTTCCAAAGCCACAGTTTGCTGTGTTAGCTGCTTTTTACTTGTCTGCCCCCCCATTCTCAACCCCCCCATACCCCTTTGTTTCTCTCTCCCTCTGTTTGATAATTCATCACTCTTACATGTCCTCTCACACTAAGCCTGCAGTACTCACACTTATCCCTTCTTTCACACTCTCCCTCTTCATTATGAAGAATCTTGAATGAAGAATTGTGCGCACGCTCTCTCTCTCAATTTCGTTTAGCAATTCGAGTGCATGGCGCCCTCTCTTCCTCAATAGACCATTAGACAGTAGGTGAGAAAATCGCAAGGGGAATAAAACTGAAACAGAAAGTCTTTTACAAACATTTGTTGCTGTAAAACAACATGTTTTGTGCTCTGTAATTCCCCCAAAACTACCAGAGTATCCAGCTACAATTCAGCTTTTGTCTGCCTAATGTATGTGTGCGTCAGAGTAGATTTAAGTAGAAGTGGACCACTACACTGAATTCAGATTCCTGTTAAAGCAGCTACAAGTGAAGCAGCAAGGAACATTAGCGGAAAGTGGAAGAAACAAGTTCCTGTTACTCAGAAAAGATTGAAACAGTTTGTGTGATGAAAATGTACATCACAGACTTTTAGGAACCACTAAACCACTTGTTAAGCAAACACTGTTTGAAGTATTGCAAAGCTTTCACCACAGTGTTTGATATTCTGAGGAATTGAAAGCAGTTGCTAATTTGTGTGTTTATAATTGTGCTCTGGGGGAGTGAAACACTGCAATAAAATTGCACCCAGGACAGTTAGTTTACTTTCACTTTGAGCTGTAAAGACAGACAGGAATAAAGAATGTATTCCTAAGATAAGTCACCATAATTCTGAGAAATATGGTGACTAAAAATACCAAAGGGGCGCCTTCATCATACATACTGTCTACTCATCATTATAACATCTGATAGTCTCTTATCAGTAGAGGGAAACGCTTTTTGTCTGTCCTTATATGTAACAATACAAACATGTCAGTATGACTAAACTACAGAGTAACTACTGAAAAAGTTTTAATAAATTACAACCAGTCAGACTCACGTCCACCTACTACAGCACATTGCGCTGAGGCAGATTCAGACACTAACTGTCTTATGTCAGCCTCATGTAAAGTGGCACGATGTTGAGAAAAAAGCTTTGCTCAAAACTGCAACTTTTGTCTCAGAATTTTTGCCATTTTGTCTTTTAAAGCAGTGGTTCCCAACTGGTGGGTCGTGGGTCCATTCTGAATGGACCACAAGTGACTTGCACACATGTCAAGTTTCTAAAAAACACACTTCATTTTGATGTGCAGTGAATTTCCAGCACAGAGCTTTTATTTTAAAGTGGCGTTTCCTGTTGTCGGGTGAGTGACTAATGGACAGCTACTTGACAGAGACAGCAAACTAGCTCGACGACAGGGCCAAACCCAAGTACGATGCTGAATGTATCACACTGTGTGGACCTCGAACTAATGACTAAGGAGAAATCTGGACCCCTGGCTGGACCAGTTGGGAACCACTGTTTTAAAACATATAAAATCCTACATCCAATCCTTACATTTGTTGTAAGAATGTTTTTTGACTTTTATCAATGATGGAGCTGTACCTGAGTGATAAAGAACATGAGAAAAGGTCTGCACACTGTAGCTCCCTTAGGTGCAGTTTATCGGCACATCCAGAAGTTACGTTTCAAGATGAATGCTCTTCTTCAGACTTAATGACTGGATGTTTGAAGAAGAGCATTCAGCTCAAAATGTCTCAATTGATTACACGTAAGGGAGCTATTGCTGTATTTTTTTGTCCAGCACCTGCCTTGAACTGTTTTCGGATGTGCGGGATTACCATGTTTTTCATGCCGTACCTGAGTGACCAATCTTCTAGGGTGTCATCTTAGCAGCATATAAAACATAAGCAGCTCCTTATAAAATATTAAACATGAAATTGAAGTTCTAAACAATAAAAACAAAAATTCATTGTTTTATTTTTTTTTTAAATATTAAAACTAACAATTTAAGCCTTTGTCTTTTGTACAAAGTAGGAATTATGATCAGGCTGAAATGGGCTCGTGAAGGAATTTTGTAATTGGGCTTGAATACATTAATCATGTTCGTAAAGCCTGTGTTTTCCATTACAGAGTCGGGTCTCATATCCGGGGCTATAAATGTAATCGGCAATCGGCACAGTGATTTCTCATGTCTTGTGTCATGTCATGTCTCGTTTGGATCAGTTGGAAATTGCTGCCTAAATGCTGCGGGGATAACGTCAGCATGAAGCATTTGTGTTGCTCCTTGTCTTCATCTAGTAGCACCGATGGACACACTGGGGTGAAGCTGGCGTAGATGTGTTGACATGTTTGAAGTGTTCCCGCTGATGTAACCCTCTGTCGTGTAGCAGATGCAGCACACCATTGTTTTTTATCCACCACTCCTTCACCATCTTCCTCATAATTCAAAGCAAAACCAGAGTGGCTCCAAACAACAGAACTGTAGGTTATCTGAGAATCTTCTGTTTCTGGTCTGGTAATGACCATCTTGCAACGAGCTAGCTTAGCGTAGCATGCCTGTTATGCCATGTGGGCTGTCGTGTTAAGAACATTAAACTGAACACAATTTAAGCTGTACATTTTATTGTCCAAATGTAATGGGATACCTCAACGTATCATTCAGTTTGTAACACATACTGAACCAAAAGCCTTGTATCGAATGGTTCAGTACAAATCTGTGTATTGTTACACCCCTAGTTATTATCAGAAATACTTTATATGAAATTGATTGTTAAAAGTAAACAGTTCTTTACATTTTAACAACACTGTGGTTAACTTGTGATTATTTTTGCACAAAAAAACCTCTTGGTTATGGTTAGGAAAACATTGAAATACCTGCTTTTGGTGGCAATGTCTCACTTGTTGTTTGTTGGTCTCGAGCAGTAGTCTGCCTCCCAATGACAAAGCCAGCTTTTATACTAAGTCACTTAAAAACGTTAATATGATACATATGAAATGTACAAATGTAACGTATTTGTGGTTTGCCACAAACTTTTCCTTCTGGCGACTGGGCTGCATTTTTAAAAAGAGGGTTATTATAAATTTTGTAAAAAAAATAAAATAAATAAAACTCAACCTGCGCGTTCTTCTTTGGGCTTAATGCTGTCACAGCATGCTAACAGGCTACGGTTAGCATACTGACACTATAGACTGATGCTTGTAACTTATTACTGTTTGACTTTCTATTGGCTTTCTGCCAGTACAGTGTATCTGAAACTGGGTTATGGATGCAAACACCTCCGCAGCGTGTGCTCTCCACACCTTCAGTTTCTTGATGTTGGTTCACTGAGTTATTCACACCACCTGTCTATCAGTTTGTGTGTGTGTGTGTGTGTGTGTGTGTGTGTGTGTGTGTGTGTGTGTGTTTGTTTTTTAATTAGTTTTTCACCAATTGTACAATGATTACTCTTCCTTTTTATTCCTATAACTCACTTCAGTAGCAGCTTGTTTTATTAACTCACATCACTTAGCTACATTTATAGAGAAGAAGTGACTCTGCCACCTTTCACCAGCACCAGTTTGCCTTTCTTTGACTTTCAGACTATTGTAATGTGGGTCATACCAAAGCTATGAGACTTTGTAACAGAGGCCAGTAATGCTCAGGGCGATGGAGAGTATAATGTGTTCTGGAGAGAAAAGAAAAACAGCTCGCTCTATTTTTAGGAGCATAAAGATTTGGTTTCTACTCCAGATGAAAACTATATGCCCGTATAATGTTGCCGCTGCCTGGGGACACGTGCAAAGTCACAAACACACACACACATACACACATACACACCAATAGCTGGCTGGGCTGAGGATAGCCATATCAGGTTGGTAAGATAAACAGGGTGGTATTGATCTAGAAAACGGAGACAGGCGGAGAGAGAGGCAGAGAAAGAGGAAATACAAGCCCTTTCTCTCCCATGATGCATGAAATAGCAGGAGATGTTATCTAGTTTGGTGACCCAAAAGAAGACACCACTCGCCCACACATTGTTAAACTCATTGGTGTGTGCTGAGTATGAGATTATCTAAGGGGTTTAACTAACTTTGTCGATTAGTGCACATTTGCTTGTTCATGTCATGTCTGGTTGTGTATGTGTGCGCGCGTTTGTTTGTGTGGCACTGTGAGGTCAACGCAGGACCTCGATAGTCAATTACCAAATGCAGCTGGATCGCTGGAACATGCTGCCCATGGTGTCTTGGGTTTTAAAATTACTACGTTTACATGTGCACTAACAATCGAGGCGAATATTGAGATGAAAATAGAAGTTTTTCAGTGTTTAAATGGTTTGTGGTAAACCAGAACATCCAGGTTCTGTTACAGAAATAAGAAATCTCACTCAAAATCATGTTGACATTTCTAATAGCCTGAATAACTAAAAATACAGGCTTGGAAGGGAGCCTGACTCAACAGTATGTTGTGTGGCTCGCTTCATATGCGAGGATAGTAGTGTTTTGAAAAATGAGCCACTATTGAGTCAGTATTTTGGTATTTTAGCAGCCTTTAACAAATACCATTTCCGATAAGTCCTAGACCTTTGCAGGTCAAAAGTGCAATGTGTAATACCTGGCTACATGCTCCAAAGAAATGGGGGGCAGCATTTCATGGATCTACCACTGAGTCATCAGTTAAATAAAAACAAAGCCAATGACTAACAGCAGGGCAAGAATACACAAAATTTGACTTAACTGCTCAAACTCTAAGCCAATCAAAATAACACTCCTATCTTATAATCTTCATGTATGGCGTCAGCCTTTAGTTGCCTTTCTCATTTCACGCACGACCATAGCAGCAAGAAAACAAACACATTAAAACCATTTGGAATGTTTTTCACTATGATTTGTGTTGTCATTAGCTGCACTAAAGATACATTATGCTAAGCCAATGTCAGATGTTACTTACCAGACTAGAACAAACTTGAGTTCAGTGTCCAACCGCCGATATTTCCTCGCCAAGAGCTCTCTCCATTGATGAAAAGGCCACACCAATGCTTCCCCTTGTTTTTCTACTTTTTAAGATATATCACTTATTTTCTTTGCTGCTGTACATTGTGTTTGCTGTGTCACTAAACGTGGGCTCTAGCTCAACTTCTTCGTCCTCTCATGATGGAATGAGGGTAGACTGAATGCTGCAGTGACCTCTCAAGGTACAAGTGATATTACAAGACAGGAAAGGCCGGGGCTAGCTGGCTAGCATGCTCATTTCAGTAGATATCTCGGACACATACATAGACATCTTTGACATTAGTTTAAACTGTGACTTCTTCACATTCTGTTAATAGTGTAAGTTAAAAAGTTCCTTTATTTTGACGTAGAATTCTGGCATATTGTGCACATTGTACCTTTAATCGTCACCGCTTGCCAAAAGAAGTGAGTTGCATCTACTGCTAGCTCACACTAGCTAATGTTACACCTCAGCCAAGGAGCACACCATTAATGTTTACATCTCGCACTGTCACAAGCACGAGTCTCTCTTCCTTGAGTAACTCCACTCCTCCTTCTGCGCAGTGATACAGTTGGTGGGTGTAGTTCGGTAGAGAGAAAATAGTTCCTGCATGAAACAGCTCACAACAAGGTCTGTGGATTATCTTGTGTAACGGGGTCAGGATTTCTGAAAAGACACAGTGCTGCTGACTTTTTCCAAATGTTTTTTATTATTATTTTCAATTTACTCTCTTTTTTTTTTTTTTTTTTTGCGCTCTGAGCCCCTCAAGCTGAGTGCCGTCTAGTTCCATTATATTTGAGAGAGGGCATCTCTATGGGCGTCTCTATCTCTAACACCTGATAACTCACACCAAAACAATCTAGACTGATAAATAGCACTACAGTCCCTTTAAGAGATTATGCAGGATAAGTTTGATTTGTGGAGGGAGAACAATACCAGTGAAATAATCAACTAATCAAGTAGATTTTTAAAATTCAATGACAGTTTTCCAACTAAGAAGTTCTTAAATCAACATTGCAAGAATTGCCATGCTTGTATGAAGCGACCATTCTTCCATTCCTGGAACAGAAATAATATAGGAGATAAGGACTAATTGTTCTGTCAGCATCCTTTTATTTACACCCTGCGGTTGAGGTGTGTATCATGTAACACTTTTAATGGATCAGGTTGTTTCTCAATGCCGTGATTCATACCAACCACCTCTGAGGTAAACTGAACTGGTCTGTATTTTCATGTCTGTCTCTCTATCCAATGTCTCTCACACAGCTGGTTATATTTTCATAAATGACTCATCTCTGAGCTGCTTTCTAGCAATTTCAAAATTACACTCGCTGGCACAGGGAGGGACGTAAAATTACAGGTCGAGACATGTTGACATATCTTTCACTCGCTGGCCCAAATCTAGAGAGCCTTGTCTGTGGAAAGGGGAGACATGTTTAGCATATGATTGTTCCTGCCTTGAACCAAATTTTTGTTGCCAAGCACTACTGTCTAAAACTGCTTACAAGCCGGGATTGTGTTTGTCACCAGGCAACATTAGCTCAGTAAACACTTATGTCAGAGATGCAGAGGGAACTGTTGCCACTGTGGTGTTTTCAGAGTTTTCTCTTTTTATCATATTTTCCTCCTGCAGATTTCTTTGGTTCAGATTTGCGGATTTATTTATTGGTTAGTTTACCTTTTTTTAAAAAGAGCAA
The DNA here is from genome assembly GCF_006386435.1 of Epinephelus moara. Lineage (NCBI taxonomy): Eukaryota > Metazoa > Chordata > Actinopteri > Perciformes > Serranidae > Epinephelus > Epinephelus moara. Next base: position 32,743,990 of record NC_065529.1, on the reverse strand, counting down.
AAAGCCGAAGAAGTATCAATGAACACTTCAGACTCGTGTCCTTGTGTGTTCTGTTGGCTACATATTTATAATTGCTTCTCTGTGTAGCACCTTTCACACACAGAGGACATTTAAAATGCTTTGCATTATGTAAGGAAAATTATAAAAAACAAAGTAGAATACAACGAAATAACAGAAGTGATGTAAACAGAGATACTGACAGATAATAGACTAATACAGGAGGAAATAAAAGTGCTGTAGAGGGCACAGAATAATAGGTTTTTAAGTTTAGATCTGAAAGTGTGTTTGTTATGCAACATTTACATCTTGGTTGTGTAAGATAAACAGTAATTCACACATTATTGTTTCCTCAGTTTGTCTTCGGTTTATCTAAACAAAATATCCGTCAACAGAAGGAGTAATTTTATGTTAAGATAAACCTACAAAGCCTACAGTTTGTGATCTATTGTGCTCATTTTCAGGTTCATATTTGTATTTAAGGTTTCTACTAGAACATGTTTATCTGGATTAATGTTAAAAAACACTTTATTTTCCTCATACTGTGACACTCATACTCTTACAGTCTGCTCTGGTCAGTGTTTGAAAGTTGTTTGTATCTTGGCGTCTCTGCACGTCATTGCAGACGGAGAATGACTGTAATGAAGAACAGTGGCACTTTCTACCATAAAAATGACCAATAAAAGCTTCTAAACACAACTTGACATGTTCCAGTAGTATAATATGATCAGAAATCAAAGGAACATTAACATCAGCAACGAAGATTACGTGTATTCCTGACGTCAAAATGTAGCTACATTCAGCAGCTTAGTTAACTAACTGGAAGCCTGTATAAACATTTAAGTACTGTAGCACTGGGCTCAGTTCTCCTGGTTCATGTTAGAGCTCATCTAGAACTTGTCCGGACATGAATCCCCTAATTCTTTCTATTTGTTTGAGATGACAAAAGGCTGATTAAATTATTTCCTTAATGTGGCTCCAGAAGTTTAGATACAATAAACGATAAGAGAAGTCAGCTCTGACCCCAGCACTCGGTTCATTCAAATGGTGAAACTACACCTGGAGACTCCTGTGATAAACATGCTCAGATGACACAAATGCACAACAAATACTGTCACTGTCACAGATGCTGAGAGGAAAAGTATGTCGTACTGTGATCTCACTACCCACACATGCCCGTCCTGTTTCGGATAGCGACCTTCTTGTATTCTCTGTGTGCGTAAGTGTGTTTATGCAACTGTGTGAGAGGGAGAACAAGAGAGAGTGCGTGCCAGACACAGAAACTCTGGTGTTTTCGGCTCAGGCAGCAGATCTCCCTACGATAATCAGCTGGATTGTCTTGCACGCACAACATCTGTCTCAAACACACACAGAACTGCCTCACACACACGGCCTCACACACACGGCCATTATATAGTCATTACTGTCAGGCTGATGCTGTACAGCCCTCTCTAACATGCTCTTTCTCTCTTATCCATCTCCTTCCTTCCCCCCTTTTCTTTCTTTGTCTTGTCCCTCGCCTCTTGTTCCTCTCCATCCAGACGGTTTCGATCTTGGAGCAGCGGCTGACGCTGACAGAGGACAAGCTCAAGGAGTGTTTGGAGAACCAGATGGAGATCGGTCTGCAACTCCAGAGACGAGAGGAGGCCTAAAGATGGCGGCACCAGAGAGAGGTTGAGATGTGGTGTGAGGGGAAACTGGGTCACGCAAACACCATTAACAGAAACACGTATGCAGTACTTTGTCATTGTTGTTAGATCACACTTAAAATGTTCGATCTAGCAAACAGTCCCGAACCGATTTTTCCTGACTGGACTTAAAATGCACAGCGAGCCTCGCTGCTGATGTTCTGTGTCTGGTTATTTTACAAAGAGATATCTGAAGTGAAGGAGTTGAATATTAGAGAAGTTGTTCTTCTACAAGAGTGCTGAGAGAGCAGTCCCTTTTCTGCTGACGAAGGACCTGCTGCTAGTAGTCACTGTGTGTGTGTGTGTGTGTGTGTGTGTGTGTGTGTGTGTGTGTGTGTGTGTGTGTGCGCGCGCGCACGATGGGTTGCCTCTACAAAAGTTTAGACACATGCAAGAGACTTTTGCACTTGCCTTTACGATACTCATGTGGGCAATTTTAAAAGTCTTTATTCATGTATGTGCAGGCTCACGCGGACACGTTGGTATACACAACCAACATGTCCATGAGGCACGCTCATTGTTTTAAACCCTAGTCATACAGCACTAGTATTACCAGGGGATCTCGTGTGATTCAGAAATGACCCACCCACGTCTGTAGCCCTTTTTACACAGACATCCCGCCACAGGGCTGCAACAACGTCCCTGCATCACGCTGGCTTTGGTTTTTAGTACAGAATCAAACAATGGCAGCATCGTGCCGCTCCAGTGTGTGATTTTCGAAAGCATGCCGGCGTTCCGGAAGCAAAAGAGCCGTGACAGGCATGATGTAAAACACAACAGCGTCGGCCTCTAGCGTGACTTACAGCACATGCGCAGGGCGGTGTTTTCTGAACAATAACAGTGGCATAACATGGCAACAACAATCATTTACTGTCCCTGTAATAAGGTGGCTTATGTTGTCTTCTGCTCAGAGAGTAAGAAGCTCATGGACCTCATTGTCCCCCTAATTTGCGAACATTTTCAGCTGCTGTTCCTCTTTGAGTTAGCTTCTAACTGCTGCTAACTGCTGTTTAAATCTCCCGGCAGTGGGTTGCACTCACAACATGTTGTCCAAACATCACACCTGTCCTGTCCATGGTCCCGTCCAGGGGGCTCTACCTTTTACAGACCCCAAATCGGCGTTGTTACCACCTCTGCTGCCGGCATAAAGGCGGGATAACTCTGTCCCCTTATCCGCGATCGTGTCTTTTATACAGAACTGCAAGGCGGAATAATGACACGACATTCCCACCTTGAACAAGCAGCACAAAAGGGGCTTGTATTTCATTCAGTGTATTCGCACAGAATAAACAAAGTCTTTTATTTTTTTTATTTGAATTCACTGACATTAGCCTGCGGATATGATGCACACAGTCATTTGTGACTCCGCTTAACACAACACAGAAACACTACATAGCACCACTAGTGGAGATATATATTGTGTTCACCTCCTTTTTTTAAGCAACAACAACACCACATCATCCATCTCATCATCTTTTCAGCTTTTGCTTTCCTGAATGATGTGAGCATGCTCTTTCTGTAAAACTCTCTCCATGCTATGTATTGAGAGTGGAACATATTATGGACATTGCAGATTTGCGCGGGATTAAGATCACAGACATCCGTCGCAATTATTACAAATTACAAGAGGTCCCCAGGTAATATTAATATTAGTCCTGTGCGTAGAGGGCTTAAGTTGCACTCAGGCCTGTGCAGGCATTAAATCATTTTCAAATTGCAAAAAGAGGCTCATTGTCAAAGTCAATAAAATAGGAGCCTGAATTTGACCTAATTCACTAAATGTGCTGTCCTCCGTTCATCTACCATCATTAGTAGAAGCAGTGATTTAAATCGACAAACCAAATCATTAATCCAAAGCCAACATGGTGCCTTTATTGTGTCCAGACTGGTAAGCTTGTTTTGTTTTTTTAAGAATAAGTCTGGTGATGTTTTATATCTTTCCTGTTGTTGACAAATCTGTAAAAAGACCAAAAACCAAAAATGAATTTATTCTCATATCAATACAAGCGCAATACAGTTTTTTGTTTGGTGACGTAGACCTCCACTGTTCTCACACATCACTGAGCCACACAGTTGCTTTTGATGAATTAAATTTGTTTTAGTCAATCCCAAATACACTGTTTTCCTGCTGTAAATATTGGGGATACACAGATTTTATACGTGGGATTGGTATCTGCGCACCAGTACGGACCTAATTATGCAAACTGGGCTAGGTCGTGACGTCACAATAAATACTTTCTTTGTCAGTGTGTCATGATAAAAATGTTGCGTTTCCACTATCAGTTACAGGATGTACCACAGCAACGCTTGGCCTAATGTTACCTTACTTAAATTTTATTTCAATGAGTACTGGTGTGCAATTTAAGCTCTGTGTCTGAGCTGAGGTATTGAAGTCTGTATCAGGAGAGAGGTTGACTTGGTGCATCCTTAGTAAATACTGAGTAGTGCAGCAAATAGGTGTTAATCCAGGCCTGAAAATCCACTCAGGAAATTCTTCTTTTTCAGCAATGTTTGTTTTTAGAGATTGAACCTGGGAATAAATGGGCCTACAGCTGAGAGCAACACACAGGTTAGGAAAGCCAGGATGTTCTGAGAGATGAACTAACATGTTGGTAGATTTGGTTTCTTTATAGATTGTTTACAATTAAACAAAATGTAAAATAACAGCAGTTTTATACTTTACGTTAAACTGATGGTGCTTTTTGGACTTTGTGCTCTGTAAGTGCAGAACAACTGATTGGAACTACTGCAGTTTAAAGACAAGCGTCTTGTTCCGTCCTTTTATATCCTGTGTCTTAAATTTTTATACACTGAAAGTAACTGACTGTGTACCTTCTTAATAAATGTTTTTAACTCTTATTTCCGACTTGAAACTAGTTGATAAAATGATTCCGGTTGCTCTTTCACAACACTGAGCTCTGTTTGTGGAACAACTGAAAGAGTTTGTTTTCATAATTGTTGCCAAGTCGATGATGTCACCGGGTTACTCTTTAAGAGACTGTTTCCTGCTCGGATTGGTCCACAGAGCCCAAGCAGTTATCTAAGTAGTCACGACTGTTCTGTCTTTATTGTCCTCAGCAGGGATGTTAAGATCATGAGCTGTGAGCTGTGTCATCCACCGCTCATTTTCAACCCTTTCTTTGCCAGATTTGGAGTGACGATTTATTACAAAAACATGGAGGTGGCGGCTAAATACGCCTGCCCTGCTTGTGTCCAAAATCCTTATGTTTCACTCCCCCGAGTAATTTACGTAACCTGACCACTGATGCTGGATCAGTACTTTTATTTTTAGAAGCTTCAATGAAAATGAGCCTGAGGCCACGCTCAGACGCCCGCTGTGCGTTCTGGAGGAACAGATTCATCTGAGCCATAAAAGACCTATTCATTCATTCGACTTTTTTATTTAACAAACCGGTAATATGTTTACATACTAATGTAATGAATCATACTGAGTCCTATTGTGGAGGTCTCAGAGAACAGTTTGGCGTCATTAAAATATTAATGACTGTTTCTTTAAGACCCGGCTCAGGCTCTGCACTGATGGAAAAAGAAGAAAAACAAAACCGGAATTCTGGAGCTGTGCTGCCGGGCCCACTCTCTTCCTTCCTGTCTGGGGCCCGAGGACACACATACACACACATACATACACACACACACACACACACCACACACAGACACACGCACTCATGCCAGAGAAAACGGTTCCCTTTACTATGGGCCTCAACCAGACGGCCTGCCAGGAGCTCTAGTGGAGGATAGGAGGGGCTGAAAGAGTGGGTTCAATAACTGCGAGTCTTGTGTGTGTGTGTGTGTGTGTGTGTGTGTGTGTGTGTGTGTTTTTCTTTGTGGGGACCAAGGTTAGTTTTAAACCTAGGGAGTGAGGACATTTCTGCAAAATGAGGACATTTTGGCCGGTCCTCCCTTTAAGGCAAAACATTCAAAGGTTTTTTTGAGCATTGAGATTTGTTTTAATGCTGTGTTGCGGCACAGCAACAGGCTACAAGTCATCTCCAGTGGAAGCCAGTGACATGAAGCAACAAACTGAGGACCAAAACTTGTCACTGTGTATCAAAGGGAAGCACTACAAATCAATGTTGAGCTGACCTTAACTATTTTCAGCGCTCCAATGAAGCGTTAACCAATGACATGTTTTGGTTTCTAGCTGTGGTATAGTGGTACGTAGCTACGTGAGCTGAAGCCATACTAGCTTTCTCTGTGTTGCCCTGTACACAGGGATGCTATAGAGCGGTGAAATGTAACGTTAAAATGGTGCTCAGTCTTGCAGACCCAGATGGTGTGCAGTGCAGTAAGCTGAAGAGTAGCAAAATTAATTCATACATCGACATGCGCAACTGGTCAAAAATATTCTTGGTGATTAACTTTTAATTGGTTTAACCGTTGACATCCCTAGACTAATACAAAGTTTAGATGACATTTAGTCAAGGTGCTCTGTTAGTAGCAGACGCATAAAACCCCAGGGTGACGTAACTGCGTCAACGAGCACTTGAGCAACATATCAACGACAACTCGGCAGGCCATGCTGTTGCTTTGTCACTTGTAGTGGGAACACAAGATAAAGGTTAAAGTTACATCTGGTGTGGGTTCGAGCTAAAAACATTGAACAAATCCTAAAACATTTATTAGTCAACAGAAAATGAATTCATATCATTGTGAATTGAATATCTTTGAGGTTTGCACTTTTGTTCAGACAAAACTAGACATCACATTGGACTCAATCAAGGAAATAATCAGAATGAAAATAATTTTAAGTTGCAGTCCCAGGTCAGTTTAGGAGTGAGGCCCCTGTGCAGCATGTTGGCATCTGATAAGCCCTCAAACTAATGGATGTGTCACTCAAACTGGACTTTCCTGGATCATATTTCATGTCTCATTGGTACCTGAAGCAACACCCCACCCCCACCAAAGCCACCACTTACAGTTAGAGTTAGGGATTTAGTTGTGATGGTTCAGGTCAGGGCTGTAGGGAAAGCTTTATGTCAAAGAGAGTCCTCACAAAGATAGTTGTACAAATGTGTGTGTGTGTGTGTGTGTGTGTGTGTGTGTGTGTGTGTGTGTGTGTGTGTGTGTGTGCGCGCGCATGAAAAAAGAAGGGAAAAGAAGTTGGAGAGCAAGCCTCTGTAATATGTAGCCCATGTGTGGCCCGCAAGTGTGTGTGTGTGTGTGTGTGTGTGTGTGTGTGTGTGTGTGTGTGTGTGAGTGGGAGGGAGGGGGTTGGTGATCCTATGAGGAGAACATCTGGATATGTTTTTCCTGGTGCGCTGTGGTCGCTGCCACTGCTGCCTGAGTGTGTGTCAGTGTGTGTGTTAGTGTTTTACTAGTTCAGTGTGTCAGGTTTTTGTTCTCTCCTGCTCCTCTTGGCTTTTTGTGTCCTCAAACATTGTGTCATATTCCAACTTTATGAGATTTATGGGATGGAGATGTTACCCCTTAGCTCTCACGGTCAGACTGTTGCTGTGCCCTGTTGCAGCAGGTGGAGGCTGAGCTGCCATACATAGTTTCTCTGTGGCTGCAGGGTGAAGAAACAGCCGGATTTCCTAAAACGTCTATTGCCAGTGCGTATTCTTAGAACTGCAAATTGTACTAGTTTGTGTAATAACCTGTCTTTGGTGATCATGACCGAAACAGGACACTGAAATTACACAGAACAGTTTTGAGGAACCACGTTTTGTTTTGTTTTTAAAAAACATACAATAACTCTGCATGTTGCTTAAGATGCACAAGAGTTTCCAATGAGTCACAGCCGAGCAGGTGCACTATAAGTTTTTACAAGCCCAAAGTGATGTTCGTAAATACAGAGAGAGCCATATGCATGGGTTGACTAAATAATGTGGACACCCAAGAGCTACAAAAGTGGTTCACATTACTCTGAATGTCCAATAAGTCCTCCAACCCGTATGACCACATAGGTGTTTGGTTTTACCCTCTAATACAACCCACAGGAGCGTTTTCTGAATTAGCTTTCCTACCAGTGGCAGTAGATCAACACGTCTTCATACCTCAATAACAGAGGTCATTTGCCAGTGACTCCCAAAATAACATGTATAATCGTCAATCGTTGCAATTTTAAACACGTGTTCAATGTTGTCAAATGGTTTAGGAAAAGATCACAGTTTGGGTTAACATGAGTATTTTTCTTATGTAAATTAAGTTATGTACATAAGTTAAAGTACATTACATATGTATCTTAAGTTAAGCACTTTACCTAAGTTTAGTCGCACACGTGACTAAGAATAACTCATCGTTGACATTTGGTATGCATTTCACTGTCCTGTGACAGCTTCTCTTTGTTTTTAGCGTCAGCTGACCTAATAGGTAGAAAACAGTAGCTAAAGTTAGCTAGTAACGTTAGCCTGACAGTGGTGCATCCATGTACAGAGTTGAAATATGAAAGACAGTTACTCCCAAGCACATTTACCCACCTGCCCAAAATCAGGACAGACCCATCCGCACACAAAATAGTCATCATCCTCTAGAATCCTGTATACTTTTATCGGCTCGCCATGTAATTAGTAATGTTAGGAGGTGTTAAGGAAGGGGTAATTTGTAATAACAGTGGTGTCCACACCAGAGAAGTTGTCACTTGGCTTTGTTTTGTCTGGATCACATCCAACAGGAGTCGCAATCGTCTATATCCAGTTCACGCAGTATATGGATTTATCACCTCCTGATGCAGTTTGGTTAGGTTTCGGAAAAGATCACTGTTTGGGTTGACATAAGTTTGTTTCTTAAATAACATAAGTTAAATTACGTTACATACATAACTTAAAGGGCCAGTGTGTAATATTTGGCATGGTTTATTGTCAATCTGAATCTGAATCTGAAT
>NC_065529.1:32691626-32734807 GCF_006386435.1 Epinephelus moara | reverse complement strand
GTGAGGGATTCATTACAATATCGTAACATGGTTTAGATTTCTAAATAAATATTCACCTCGTCGCTAGATAGACCTACTCCTGAAAAACTCGTGCGCAAGGCTTTTTGTCCCTACAAGGCCACCGTCATTTACCCGACGGGAGGGGTGAGCGAGTGAGCCCTGCAATCTAGAATTTGACCACTGATGTCACTGTTTGCAACCCATTTTACACACTGGCCCTTTAAGGTAAGCACGTTATCTAAGTTCAGTTGCACACATGACTTAAAATAACTCAACGTTGATATATGGTTTGATACAGGACAGGAACAGCGATCTGCGGGGTCAAAGTCCCGGGTTTGTTTGACCCATCCACCCTGACCTCCTCTGTACACAGTCATTGTTGCTCTTTATACTACTTCACCTGACCTCACTCTTTGCTCCCATCATAGTTATTACGGCCATTAGAAGTTGATGGCTAACAATAAACGTAAATATGGGTCGTAAAACGCTCTGTGTACAAACAGCATACTGGATTGTTTTTTTGGGGAAGAACAGTCTCGGATGTAAGGTTGTCGGCTATAAAGAAATCTGGCGGTAAGTGAGTTTTCAAAGCAATATGAGCTAACAAATAAAACCTCAAAGATGCCACGTGTCCAAACAGCAGGTGCATTTTTAGGGAAAAAAACAACATTTTTTTAGCATGTTAAGGGAGTTGTGTAAATCAAACCATGACAACATTCAGTATGTAGATGACAAATACTGGTAATCTGCATGCTAACTAATTATGGCCCACATTTGAGGCCGTGTTTGTAACAGTACTCAAAGTATAGTTTTACTGAGTCTATTTACTGGGGTTTTAAATCGTGGGAAAGGGATGCCTAGCTTTAAATAAAGACCACATCCACTAACATCATTAACATAACTGTAAGTGGAAAAGAGCAGAAGTGCCGTTTCACTCGCCAAATACAGTGTATTTAATCAGTGGCTATTGTTCAGACCGGTGTTTAATTTGCTCTGTATTTCATTGTGGTGACTTACTAAATTAAAACAAGTGTAGATGGACCTCTCAGCCGCACAGCCACATTAAAGTCACATTAACAGTGTATGCACAGGTGTGGAAAGTATTTACAGAAGTTTTGTCACAGAACCGTTCAAAAGAGGGGAAACTTGTTAGAGCCTCAGTCGCTGCATGTCTTCTATGACCACTGCTGGATTTGGCAAAACTCCCCAGTGCCTCATTTCCTGCTTCACCCCTCCTCCCCCTCTTTGTCCCCCCTTTCTCTCCCCTCATCGCCTCCCACTCCTTCCCCCTCAGAGACTGAGCCGTGCTTGTCGGCAGCGGCTGAGGTTTGGCGCTCTGCTCCTCCAACCCACGCCTCAGCTTCTGCTCCAAAACTATCTTTTCCATTCCATCCCAATGGGAGTGAATGGACGGAGGGAGTGAGCTTTAATTTTTTTTTTCCTCTGTTGTAAAACGATACAACAACAAAAAGGTTTTATAATCTTATTGACAAACTTGCCTGTTATGGCAATCTGAAAAAGGAGCTGCAGTTCTTCTAAAATCAATTTCTGCTGCCCGCTTATCATCAGTCTATATCTGGATTCATCTCAGCGGACAAAAAAACTTTATTTTTAGCTGCTGCTCAGCAAAGATTTTCTTTCTATACACATCTATAATTTATATTTGCTTGTACAATAGTCCTTACAGTAGAACATGAACCCACAGCGTCTGCGGTGTTAACCTCAATGTCAGCTCTGAATCACACATGACCTGTGGTGCCGCTGCTCAGGTAACACAAATAAAACCAGCTCACACACGCTTCAAGGTGTGTAAATGTGTGCTGAGTGTAAAATTGATGACCTACTGTACAACGAACCAACCCATAAAACAAATCTGCTGATAACTTGGAGAACACCCCTCCTCTCAAAGCCTCGCCTCACCTTAAAATCACCTGCCTCTAAAGGTCAACTGCTCATACACACACTCACACACATACACACACCATGAAAGGAAGCCTTTCAACAAATGGTTTTGTCTTTTCAGTGTCCGAAAAGGGGTAAAAATGCCATCATGGCTGCTCTGAGAACAAGGTAGAGTCCAACTTTGAGTCCCAAACCAAAAGATAATTTTTATGTTAATAACAATGATATAAAGCACAGGAAAACAGCAATTTCTTGTACTTGAGAAACTGGAACAAGCAAAATTTATCTTGACCAATAGCGTCTTTGTAAATGACGTCATACATCAGTGCACTGTCCAGATGAAGGACAATCAGCTGGAGGCAAGGACTACCAACACCGTGTCTGTCATTTGCGCTGTTTATGGCTGTTCCAATTGATCAAATTTTGAAAAAACAAAGGCTAATATGTCCTGAAAACAGTAGGACTTAAAGGGGAGAAGTAAAAAAACAAACAAAAAAAACTCACTGAGAAACAGTGGCAGATTTGGATCAAAAATCTCTATCTTCAGTTTAGAAGAGGACATAACTTGAACAGTTTCCTCCAGTTTGTTTTGCTTACGTTAGCTAATGTGCTAAAAAGTTAGCGTTACAGAGAAATCCAATATTCCTCTTAATACCTCCCCTGTGTCTGATTAGGTGGACATGATAACCCTTAAAGGATAACTTCGGTATTTTTCAACTTGGGCCCTATTTCCCCATGTGTATGTGTGCATATGATTCATAGGTACAACTCGTTCTAAAATTGGTTCAGTATTGAGGGAGGCGGATGCAGCCGGGAGCCGCGAAACGAGCTAAAACGGTAACGGGGGCAAATGTGTCCCGTATAAGTTTGCGCATTAAAAGTGCTTTTTTTTTTCGCCACTGACCGGTTCAGATNGCTCTGCATGGCTCCTCTGTTTTCTTCCGGCAACAAGCAAAGCTCTCGCGAGATGACATCACAGCCCAGAGCAAGTGAAGGGTAAGGGAAACGTTTAGTATGCTATTTACAGAGATAGCACTGGCGATCTGAACCGGTCAGTGGCGAAAAAAAGCACTTTTAATGCACAAACTTATACGGGACACATTTGCCCCCGTTACCGTTTCAGCTTGTTTCGCGGTTCCAGGCTGCATCCGGCTCCCTCAATACTGAACCAATTTTAGAACGAGTTGTACCTATGAATCATACGCACACATACACATGGGGAAATAGGGCCCGGGTTGAAAAATACTCAAGTTATCCTTTAATACACATAACGTTATTCATCCCTACAACAGTAAATACTTTTTCTCTAACCTCTATCTAGTCCTTGCGTCGTATTGCATTTAACCATAGTGGCCTTCATTTTTGTTCATGGGCTCCTCCTGTCCTTAATCTGAATTCCGTGTGTTATAATAGTCACATGATTGCAAAAACCTATTGATTATCTAAGTTGTTGACAATTAATTTTCTATAAGTTTCTTGACTATTTGTTTCAGCACTGAACTAGATCACGAAAACTGATGTAAACATGAACTTAATTTTAACCTGAGTTGCTGCTTCTACAGAGTTGAAATGTCCATACAGCACAGTCATTACTTTACCTGATCATTTTAGCATTAACCTAGAACATAAAAATGAGAAACATTAATGACTTAATGGCTTTCGTTAAGTGTCTTTCGGTTATTCAGGTCACTTTCAGTGCAGAGAGATCACTACTCTGGAGATCTCTGTCATAACAACTTGGCATGAGTCAACGTTCCATAAGCGTGTCATGGCAGGTCACATCTAGTAAGGGTTCACATGATGTCAAATGATCTTCTGACAGTGTCATGAATCATTTACTTGACCTCAAGTAAAGTGGTAGCATTTTTACAGCTTTAAAAACTACAGTGCAGTACCACATGATTAAATATATGATTAATTAATTATGGAAAATCATAGCATCTAACTGTAAGGGTCAACCAAGTTTCAAAATCTGGGTCGAGGGCACCCACTCATCTCCAACCCCTCTCAATGCATTCATACATTCACTAAGAGATGCTGTCAAACAATAAAGGGGTCAAGACACTTGGATCTTTCTCACGTTAACTGAAGGTTTTCATACCTTTCATATGTTTCAGGCAAATTGCTGTTTAGGTGTCGCGCTCTTTTCAGACCTCTCCCACTTTAACAATTCCTCATAGTTATTCAGCTGCTTCTTCATAGAGATTAAAGCCAGCTTCACTGTTTTGTGTCAGCTTTCAACATCCAGCATTCACACCACATTTCTTGACAAAGTGCCTTCTCTAGTTATTGATTGTATTGAATTAAACACCTCTGTCAACTAACCTGCCACAGCATATGAATCAAAGTACCCACTCACAACCACCGTCAGAAGCTTTTTAAGGTTATTACTTTGTCCAGTGTTATAAAATGTTATAAAATTACAGTATCTTACAAACGCAATAAAACCTAATTACATGCAGAACACATGGCAATGTAATAGCTGTTTATTATTATAGTAGATTAAATATGTTTGGGGTGTTGGATTGACAAAACAAGCAATTTTCAGACGTAACCTTGGAGTCTAGGAAATTCAGATTTTTGCCCTTCTTACAACATTTTATTGACCAAACAGTTTAAAATCAGGAAAATAATCAGCAGATTAAGTGACAATAATTGATGTGATGTTATTTAAACTAATAACACTCAATCACATCAGTCAAAAATATGTGTAAAATTTAATTCAGGTTCAGGTTACTTTCCACCGCAAGACTTTTTACACTCCTTATGTCAGCTTTTGTGACCTTGAAGTAAAACTTGTTTCACAATGTCTGCCACTGTGTACTGTAGCTGTATTATCATGGACAGTATGCCAACTTACATTCAAACTGATTTTTTACATCCACATATGGCAGTTACATACCTTAATTTTAAGCGTTCAGATTTTTCATTGTGTTAATGTAACAGCAGTAGTTATGAGGTCACCTCTACATGCTTTAAAACTGCTGAATTAATGTGTTGATGTGCTGGTCTGTACCAAGCTGAAACACAGAAAAGGAAAGTGAAACTCTTCATGAGACAGAACAGATTGTTAGAGTGTCATTTGGGCACCTTCCACCATCTGTCTTCATGTCCCTACCTCTCAGCTGTCATAGTAATATAATGGGGTGAGGCTGAAGGTGTGTGTGTGTGTGTGTGTGTGTGTGTGTGTGTGTGTTAGAGAAGAGAGGTGAGGACTGAGTTAACACACGATGACTCACCTCGGTGCTTTTACAATCTTGCCTACGTAGGTACAGTGTGTTTGCTCTGCACCTTGATTAGATACACTAGGCAGGGTGAAGATTACAGACGGTTTAAAAAAAGATTTAAATGTTCAAATAAAAAAGAGTCAGACAGAATTAATGTTGCTTTTGTTGTGTTGGTTCAGTGATTTATTAAATACTCACTCAAACTGGGAACAAAACCAGTCAAATGTGTTTTCTGGATCTGGTCCAGACTTGGAGAGCAGCAGAGTGATTTTGAGGACAGGTTGGGTGACTCAGTTTTAGGATGGATTTCCACTGTTAACTCTTTAACGGACGGTGTGTCTGTTTACTCCACTTAGATGGATAAACTTTTCATTTTTCTTTAGCCAGACTGACGTGTTGCTTGAATCTAAGAGGTGCTGATCCAAACTCTGTCCTCTAACCTTCATGTGACAATCTTATCTCTTAAAAATTGTGTTCATATACAACCAACTTAGATTCGCAAAAACCTTCTGAGGTAACTCAAAGCACTTGGTTAAAGTTAGGGAAATAATTAAATAGTCAAATACTGAAGAACATCAACGGTGAGTTTGGACCTTTTTACACCTGAAAGTCTGAACCAAGGTTCAAATCTTTGTTTTATTGTATACATTTGATATGGTTAGTTTTTGGTTTCACATTGCTATTACGCGAGCACACTAAAAATTATATTACATATGATAAATTTATCTCCTGTCCTGTCGTCCTACACGGGCAGCATCTTGCTATACTTGACATTGATTGGTTTTTTAGATGGGCTCTCGCATCGTCTTGTATCCCCCTCTTTCTCGTCTTTGTGAGTTTTTCCAACTGACTTTATAAAGTTGTTTCCTCCTCTCCCCCTGTACTACTGCAGCTCATTTTGTTACGTTGCATTGTTCGTGGACAAACTGAAACCTACGCTGTACAAATGCTACCAGCTGACAACTTGCTGCTAATTTCTCACCTGCTTTGATCACAGCCACCATCACTCTCTCTGGCGCTAAACCACACCTGTAATTTTGGTTTGGATCAAACTGAAACATCCAAGTCTGGACCAAACAAAGACGCTGTTAAAGGACCCTTAAAACACAAGTGAAGAGTCTACAAACGCTATGTTTTTATGAGAAACAAATAGGACAGAAGTGCTAATTCCGTGATGTTCATTTGTGAAGATTATTTTGCTGAACAAAACGTCAAAGTATCATAAACGTTTGTTTGCCGCAGAGCTTATTTTCTGTAATAATCCAAAATCCAATCGAAAAATTCGAGGCTTTTTGACGAGGAAACCAGTACGATGCTAACTTCCACATCTGCCTACAGAAAAAGGTCATCCATGGGGTACTTTATAATATCCTGACCTCAGCTGCATGCTGTGTCCAAGAACGTCCCAAAATAGGTGTCTGCAGATAAATACACCACCACACACTTCAAGTGGGTCATAAGTAATGATTGAAAGGGATTACTTCTGTATGAGTCCTGCAAAGATTAGCTTTAATCAAATTCTGTAATAAAACAAAAACACACAAGACAAAACACCTGGTTTCCGTTGTCTAAGTCCTGGACTTCGTCGGTCCAACCGCCCTGACCTGCTCCATATGACTTCTGTGGAGGTGAAACTCCTCAGTATGCTTTATCTGTATGAAAGTGCCTTCCCACACATATTTTTGACATTGGAATTTGAAGATTCATTGCATCTTCTCAGGTATTTTGACTTAAGATGTGGTTGTATGAACTAGTCGTTTTATGTATACTAAGACCTTAAGGTTGTCACAACACTGCCGGTGAATGTAATCCAGGCAGCAGTCACATTTCCTTCAGCCAATTAGTACTTTATATTTAAATGTACAGTCTGTTTAAGGATCAAAGAATGGCAGTAAAGGATGGCGTACAAAATATGCACAATCATTAATGTTTTATTTAGTTGTTTCCTCTCATGATCACTGTGACTGAGGCGATTTATTTGTATAAAGTTGTATTGAGTTGTATAAACTGATTTCTCAGCCAGCTCCTCTTTAAACCAATTCTCCCTCAAGATTTTTGTCCCTAGCTCACTCTCTCACCATCTCTGTAGTTTGGTCTTTAATAATGAATTCAGCTGAGAGACTTTGCACGTGTTCACCGCTCTCCAGCAGACATACACACACCATACAGAATATACACTTAAATGCACACACAGCCACACTTCGACTATCTCTTGGATTCCTGAAAAATTCATAGCAGTCAGTGCTCACACACTTCCACATCAGCGTTAACACTGGCCTCCTTTTTACTTCTGTGAACACTGAGCGCTCCACCAGTTAACCCCACAATCTCAGCTCAGATGTTTGAAGCAGCTACATGTGAGAAAGTGTTCTGGTATTTTATTACACTTGTCCGAGGTGAAGCACCTCTGTCAGGGGCAGGTAGCTCCATGTTTTATGTGCTTTGTTAAATTTCCTCACACAAGCCTTCCCCTTGATAAAAAGCCTTATTTTGTGCGTCATGTTAATTGTATATTCCAGTCATGCGTCCTGCCCCTTTTAACATTTCAAGTGGTGTGGTCTGCAGTGTTGTTTTCATTATAAATTAATGTTGATTTATTTATTTATTTATTTTTTTGTTCATGAATTGTCAGAAAAGGTTATGTTGTCAGATTTCTCCATTTGCCTAACAGTCTAAAACTCAAAGATATTTAACATACAGTAATGTAAAATGGTGACGAATCCTGCACCTGAAAGAGACTCTGACAATAAACAAATTAAAACGCTTGTCAGTCTTTGCAGAGCGTTTTAGAGGTGGACAGAAAATGTTGCTAATAGTTTAACCTTCTACCAACCGTAGCTAAAGGCTCCCAACTGCTGCTCCGAGCTCACTTTCATGTAGCTAACATTAGCTAAAGCCTTGACTTGTAGTGTGTCCTCCACCTCACTCCCCGCCTCCACAGACCACCTCTTTGGGAGTACAGCATGCAGCAGTTCCAGAGGCTGACCCTCAGTCTGCTGCAGCAGCAGCAGCAACATGAATCCAGCCAGCACAAACACCAGCTCCCGGGGACCAGACAGCCCCAACTCCCCACCAGATTAGCAAACTTTCTGTTGCTGCTGTTACACAGGTTAGACCTGGTGCTGTTGCTGGCCACCAGTCCACTGTGACATGCTGGCCAAATTCATACCACTACAGCCGCCATTCCCCGGGCCACTACCTCCTCCTGGGAAAACAGTTGACATCGGCGGGGAGTGAGGCTGATGGACCGCGGGGAGCTAGCTAGTTCATTCTTGGCTTATTTGTGTTCAGCTAAGCAGAAAGAACGAGAGTGGGGTAAGGAGGGGCGGACAGAATGCGCTGCAAACAGCTCAAAAATGAAATAAGGTTAAATAAAGAAATGTATGGGAAACAATGGATGACTGTATGAAGCACGTCCATATGCCCATGGCCGTATGGTGGGAGGAGCTTAGGTCAGAGAGGGAGCTGCAGGAGGAGGGTGTATTTGCAAATTCTGCAGCCAGCGGAAGTCGGCTACTTGGTCGTACCTGGCAGTTGTTAAATCTCTAGTGTGCCTGCTCTTTGGGCCCGATAACGCAGAGGCTGCGCTGATCATCCAGGGTAATTTCATACCACTGCAAAAGAGCTTTTTTTTTTTGGCTTAATGCGCCATAAAGCAACTTTCATAGGAATGGAGGGGGCCCTGCAGCCAGTGCTTTTTTGGTTTGTCTTTTGTAGAGCACTATGGTAAGTTTTTGTTTTTAAGTTCCACTGTATACAGGCCCTCAAGGTAATTATTGCTGGAAATGCACCTAACCCACAATTACTGGAGAATAATACCTGAATAATAATAATAATAATGGTAATGAAATAAAAACTTAAGTATATGACGTTTCTTCCTTACAAAGAGCTTCACATGGAGTAAGACCATGTTGAAAATGTGAGGAGCAGAGGAACATTGTTGTACTATATAATCTAATGTAATCCAATCAGTGAACTATACTGCAATGCCTTACAGTAGCCTGGTTTTAAAAAAGTATGTCTGCTGAGCTTGTAATTTTCTGACCAAAGTTGAATGACCACCTTGAAAATGTATAACCTCATCAGTCACTATTCAGTCACTATATGAAAACCTAAGCATTTTACCAGTAAGCCTTAAAGACACCAATCTCTGTCCCTGCATTTGTGATTAATGAATAGATACAGATCACAGAGCAGCTGAACTGAGACGGACAAAATGCCTTGATACATTTTCCAGGCCTGTTTTTTATGTGTTGGCGACCTGTGTGTTTGGGGGCAAAGGAAACAGCAGAGGAAATGCCAGCGTTAGCGTGGGAGAGGGGTGGCCACCTCACTCCATCACTGAGGTGAGTGGGTTTAAACCACAGTCTGCCTTAAAGAGACCTCAGACAAAAACATGCAACAGCGCCGAGTGCCAAGTTGGTATTTCCCTAGATTTCTCTATGAAGAACTGTGATGTATACGCATGTTAGGATAACGATACCAGACAGACGTTTAATTCATAACATGGTTTTTATCAGAATTTGAGCTACAAAAGTCTTAATGAACAGGAACAGTTGAGTCTTTTAAACATGAAGTTTAAATCTCTGCGGAAGCTTGAATCAAGAACATTTTAATCTTTAAAAAAAAAAAAAGGATTTGGAGCCGTTCCACTGACAATGAATGGGAGACTTTTTCTGAATACTGGATACGACCCAGGGTGATTTTCCAGGGATACGGGCAGATTTTCTGGTTCAGAAATGATCAATTTAAAGCTGTTCATGGGTAAGGAGACCCAGACGGGTCCACAGAGATCAGATTAATCTCCCATTCACTGGCGGAAGTACGCTTTTTTTTCCCCTATAGATGTTCACTGAAATGTTTCCCTTTTTTTAAAACATAAACTGTATGGCACTGCACTTTTATGCATACTTCTAGTGGGAGTGTCTATGCTTAAAACCTCCTGAGGATGCTTTTGGAGCTGACTTGTAAATGGATGGTAAATGGACTTGCACTTGTATAGCGCCTTTCTAGTTCTCTGACCTTAAAGTGCTTTTACACTACATGTCACATTCAACCATTCACACACACATTCATACGCTGGTGGCCCATACAAGATGCCACCTGCTACTCAGGTAAACATTTACACACATTCACACACTGATGGCTCCATCAAGAGCATTTTGGCACTCAGTATCTCAACCAAGGATACTTTGACTTGTGTACTGGAGAAGCAAGGAATCAAACCACCAATCAACGGATCAGTAGATGACCCACTCTGTCAACCAACGGCGATGGCGGAGATTTTGAGCAACATTCAAAACTGTTATAAATTTCATTCTATGCTATTATGTCACATTATTAAGTTTTGAAGAAACCTCCTAGATTTTGAATATGTGGTCAATTTATGAGATAAATAAAACAGACAGTAAATATATTGTACTATTGTACTAATTAGGCTAGTAATTAGGAATGGTTTCAGACGCAGCCCTAGTTAGCCTACCTTGCAAACATCCGCACTGATTCTGACAAGGGATGTAAAGATACATTGATCTGAATCGATGCATTGATTCAGTGATCCAATATTATTGATGCAAAGTAAAAACATCTATACATATTGTCATCTTTAAGATATGCCTTTATTTTAAAATTCGGATAGAACGTCTATGTCACCTTACCATCCAAGCACATCTCCTTCCTAAACATTCAAATAGTGCTAACAGCTTGGCGCCAGGCAGATAATGGTCAGTAGCCAAGAAAAAGAATCAGGATATTTACTGATATTCTCATACTGATCGCAGGCCCCTGAATTAAATGCAATAGGAATCGTACTGTGGCAGACTTTGTGATATCAGCAATTATCTTATTGTTGTCCAAAGAATCAATATAATATCATATCATGATGAAACTTGTGATTTACAGCTGCTACAGCAGCTCCCAAACACTCAGTGCTTTGTTTGTCCCATTTTATATAAAGAAGAAAGTCCAGTTGTGGTTTGTGTGCGTCGAAGCTCACAGCAAAGAGTAGTCTTGTCTCATCAACGCTCCATTTGTCAATCCGTAATTGGAATCATATCACGCAGTAACATAGGGAGTGCTCAACTCACAGATGCAATTAACAGTAAATTGCCAGAACCAACATTGTCGGTCGGTACCAAAATCCCCGCCCACTGGGGAACACTAATGTAGGGGGCGCTATCACAGCAGAAAAATAAATATTACTTAAACTTCTTTTTGCTAATTTCAGTTTTGACCAAATAAATCAACGTATCCTCACGTCACTTCGTATATCTTATGAATTAGTGCCTTTACTGGTTATGTAGGTTTAGGAAAAGAATCATGGTTGGGCGCCATCACAATATGTTAAGTATGTAACGTGATGACTCGACATTGCGTACGTTACTTAAAATAGCTTAACATTAACTTGTACTTTCACACAGTACATGAACCCAGGTTCTTCTGGGTCAAAGTCCTGTGTTTGTTTGACCCGTCCAACACCCTGACCTTTCTCCCTACGTGGACTTTGTTGCTTTTTATACTTTCTTACCCGACTCCCTCCTTCACTCCCGTCATATGATGGAGGACAGCCTGCAGGAACTTCGGCAGACTTTGAAGCCAACTTGACAAAGTAGCCAAACCATGTAACTATAACTTCCAGGTCTGTCATGTGATCCCATTGAGCCTAAAAGGATTTTTCCCTGTATACATACATTGGGAAAGACACATCATCAGTGGATACATTTTTTGAACGCAAAATGACACGTTCCACTACTTGACTTTAATCCATTCAGTCTGATAACATTTAGAAAGTCCAGAAGAGCTGTATGATTAAATAATTTTTATCCCTATTCACATTAGTGGAATGCTAAACCGGAAGTCAGCTGCTCGGCCAGTGAGGGTCTAGTGCACTTGCTCTATGGGCCCAGTGATGCAGAAGATGCGGGTGATTTTACACCTGAGAACTTTTTTGGCTTTATGCACTACTGAGCAACTTTTATGAGAAAGAACATGGCCCTGCTTTCACACTGCAGTCAGTCTCTTTATACATTCATGCCTGCAGTGCAGAGGACACTTGATCACAGCCTCCTGGCTCGCTATTATATTGGTTATATACAGATTATAATACAATACTTTTCGTAGGTGTAAGTGCGAACAGTGAATGAGAACAGCAGAATAACTACACAAGTCAAAACACTGAGGTGATACGTACTGATTTCTTTGTGAAAATTTAAATGACAGTGCAGATTTAAGGAGTGAGATGTGTACATTCAGTATATTTAATTGTGTATTTGTTTTTCCGGATGGATTTGTCACATTAGGTGCTGTTAAGCAGGATGTAGCGTGGTACATCCACCTCTTCCTGAGGAACAAAAACTGCTCCTCATCTGTTTTGTTTCTGTCTAAATCCCAGCTAAGACAACACTTCCCCTCCCAAAGAAATCTTCACATAATAAGATTTATCTTTGTCCTTGTTTTTCAGGTTCTGCATGGATTTGTGTAATATTTTTGGTATGTGGCTTTTCATTCAGAGAAACAACACTTCATACAGGCGGGGGAGCTCGGTTCCAGTTCTGGATTTATAAATGGGACTAAGGGACTGTGTGCTCATCTCAACACCATGCTTCAGAAAATTACATTACCATTCTGGAGTATAGATTGGCTCCTCCATCTGGCAGCAGGAGTTTTTCCATTAGTGAAGGATGACTCTCTGTGTCAACAGCGAATAGATTCATATTGCATATATTGCTTTTCCAGTTTGAGTAGGTTATACTGTACGGACGGTTCTTCATATTCCATTTCAATATGAGAACAATGAAGCTGATTAAAACCTTCAGGAGTAGTGATGAATGAAGGAGGGCAGTTTCTTAAAAACTTGACTGTTGACACAGATGAGGTATTGTGAAACAGGAAATGTGTGTGCAGACACTCTGAAAGCTTCTGTGCTTTCCAAAATGGCAGATTAAAGGCTGCTGATGCATGTATGAGCATGTAGAGTACAATGGTTTGTAAAGCTGCTGATGAGTTCATGTCTTTAGTTGCTCAGACAGCGATGAATGCATCATCTTAACATAAGCATATTTGTCTTCTTTATGAAGAAATGCAAGTTAAAGGCACTCAAAACTTATGTTCTAGCTTCTGTTTTCAATCAGCTTCTTACTATGAGCATGTGGCTCAACATCAACACAAAATGTTTTGTAAAAAAAAAGATATGTGGTGGTAGCTCAACTTACCAGTAGGAACACTTCACTGGCCCTTGTTTAAATCATTATTTCCTAAAAGTTGTAAAATTTACTAATGCTGCATTCACATGGAATCTAGCAGATGGCAAACCAGATATCATTTCAGTCGACAAGAGCAGGACTGCCATGTGCATTTTCAACTCTCTGGGCTCTGGGAAAGTTTTGAAAATTTAAAATCTTATGGATTGAAAATTTAGAAAGAGCAATAAGTGACCTTGTTTGCAGTGTCCTGTCAACTGTTGAACAGACTGGTCTGGTGTGGAGATGCTTTCTGTGCTTGAGGGGATTTTGTTGTTGGTGTAGTGCTACGGTTGACCACAGGGCCAAACTGGCAGCAACGCTGAGTAACGACAACATCCAGCTCTCTAAGTACATCCATACCAAAATTCTATAACGTGACTGTTGTGACAACAAATGTAAAGAAACCAGCCAGTCAGAATATTTCATGGCATGACTAAAATGACATGGCGGCGGCATGGTGGTGTAGTGGTCAGTATTGTCCCCTCACAGCAAGAGGGTTCCTGGTTCGAATCCAGGGTGGGGGAGCCCTGCTGTGCGGAGTTTGCATGTTCTCCCTGTGTCAGTGTGGGTTTTCTCTGGGTACTCCGGCTTCCTCCCACAGTCCAAAGACATGCAGGTTAATTGGTGACTCTAAATCAGCCGTAGGTGTGAGTGTGAATGGTTGTCTGTCTCTTTGTGTCAGCCCTGTGATAGTCTGGTGACCTGTCCAGGATGTTATCCACCTGTCGCCCAATGTCATAGGCTCCAGCCCCCCCAGTGACCACCAACAGGATAAGCAGTGACAGAACATGAATGAATGACTAAAATGACCGAGCTAACATAAGAGCACGATCACACATAAGCAAATGCAGGCGAGTGACCATCAGTTGTCGATACAATATTCGTACTGTATGTAAACAATGCCTGATGTCACAGACACAGAGAGCTAGCTTGCCAATAATTATGTCAATATATCATATTATTGGAACATTTTATATTTTCTAACATTACATGTCTTTCTCCTAACTCACCGCGGCCAGGCAGCATCTCTCATGTGGGACAGTTTGTATTTTTCATGGCCAATGTCAGACAATATCAGCTGGTTAAACACGGCAACACTCAGTGTCTCCTCCACACATACTTCTTTGCCATTGGTTGAGGCTGTGTCATCGCCAGTCAGAGCTCACCAAAGTTGAACTCCCCGTGATACGAATATGCAGTAGCAAGTGTTTTATTCACTCCTTTGTTCGCACTGAATAGAAGTTGACAGGAGGCGAACGTTCACCACTGTTAATTTCACTCATGTGTGACGTTAACTATATGCTGCTTATAAAAAGCAAATTTATGTCAAACTCATTTTTCAGAATAAGTATTTCACATCTCCCTCTTTGCCCTGGCTTCACAATCTCCCTCTTCTCTTAAAGATTTATTTATGTATAGTATTCATTCATCACACAATCTGATAAACCCCAAATGTATATTTTACAGTACTGACACAAACTGCCACCAAGATGCTCTTATCACACAGCAACAACTTATCATCTTGTCGTCCACTAAATTCTTCAAACAAACTCTGTAGATCTTCATCATCAAGTTTCAATCCTCAGTCATGAAAGTTAAAAATAAGTGCTGATAGTTTTGTTTACTACTGGAGAGCGGTTTGTACACAAACACACACAGAGTGACTACACATCTCTAAGAGAGCCTGTTGTTGTCCATGAAGGGAGTGGAAACACAAGAGCTCTAAAGTTTGTGTGTGTGTCTGTTTGTGTACTTGTGTGTGTGTATGCATGTATGTCTGTGTTTTGTTAGTGTGTGTGTGAGTGTGTGTATAAGTCACTGGGGGGGATAAAGAGCCATTGTCTGCAGCTGGTGCATCCCCCACTCCTCCTCTCTGCAGCTGTGAGGAAATCAAACGCTCCTCTTTTCCCCCTCTCTGCCTCTGTCACAACCTGCTGATGCCTTATTAGGTCATTCATGGTGAAACATAGTGATGATGACCCAGTGCAGCAGGTACACCGGCACCATTGAGATGTTACAAAATGTAAAAATACATAACTATAACATCTTCACGTCACCCAGCATTAATAGTAATAATAAACTTTATTTAAAGAGCAACTTTTAAAACAGTTAAAAGGTGCTTTACCCAAGAACATCCAGATTAAAAGAGTTCAGCTCTAAAATTAAACAGAAATACAGAGAATCAGAGAGAAATAGAATAAAAGTGTGAGGAAAAAACATTTCCTGTCTGTATGTTGCAAGTTTTAACAGAAAAGACATAACAGTTCTGCCCTTTCTCTACTCGACTCATTTTCAAACTGCAATTTTGACACTCGGTTAGTGCTGTTGAGTTAATGGCCAAAGGCCAATTTTCAGTCAGGAATGTGTCCAGTAAATTGATTGGTGAGCGAATGTGTGGAGGTGTGAATGAATTATGGATGTGTGAACATAGTGAGTGATAGAGTAAAGGTGGTGCGGAGTTCATTGGAAAATGAACCAGAGTCACTTCTTGTGCAGAGGGCTCATAATTCTGAAGTACACCTCTGTCCTCGGGTAATTCATTAAAACACTAAGCGCATTGATAATAATAAATTAACAGGATGGTGTGAACCTACTTGTAGAGAAAGTGTAGATGACTTCTCATGAACAAGTTATTAATATATGAATTGTCTGCCAACACAGGAAAGAAGGAACAATGTTTTTCGGCCTGTGATCTCATCTTGTGAGGAGCAAAAATAAATCTGTGAGGATACATTTGTGAGCCGTATAGATTGTAGTGTTATCATGGTGTGAATTATGAAGAAACACATTTTCTTGTAGCTTTATGAAACATAAATTATCACCCTCATACAAGTACAAACATGATTCACTTCAATGAATCCATATAGCAGCCTGATCTTGTGATTTAGGCTTTATACCTGCAGTGAAAAGTAATAAATAAATAAAATAAGTGCATGTTGCAAAGGCTTCGCTAATAATTTCATTGAGCCAATGCTTTCAAACGGCTCAAGAGCATTAAAGAGAAATTATTTTAGTGAGGTTTTTCTTATAGAAAATGTTGGAGCACTGTCTCTGTTAAATCATCAGTACAAAAGATAGCAAATCAGAAAATATCTGGTTCTTTAATAAAAAGTCAAAGGTACAAGTCTTAATACTTAAAAACTTTGGGTTCGAGGTATTTTTCCTCTTACCTGTAGTGCTATTTATCACTCTAGACTGTTTTGGTGTGAGTTGCAGAGTGTTGGAGATATCGACCGTAGAGATGTCTGCCTTCTCTCCAATATTACAGAACTAGATGGCACTCAGCTTAGGTTGCTCAAAGCACCAAAAACACATTTTAAAAAACTCATCAGCAATGTCTCTTTCCAGAGATCATGACCCGGTTGCTCAAGATAATCCACAGACCTTGTTGTGAGCACTGTGAGAACTATTTTCTTTCTACAGAACTACATCCACTGACTGTATCTCAGTGCAGAGGGAAGAGTGCATCTACTCATGGATGAGAGGCTCATGCTTGTGACACGGTGTTGCCAGATGTAAGATTCACATCATATTTGGACAATAATGTTACCCTCTTTACCACCTATGATTAGTTAAGCCAAAAAGCGCTGTAATGAACAATAATCTGATGATTTTGTGGCAATTACAATTACTAATTTGTTTCAGTCTGCACTGTTTCATTTTAATTCATTTTCCTACATGATCAGTAAGAACAGTAAAATATTGGTCCTACCTCTGTGTTTACACATCTGTTCTCACGTGACCTCTTTCCAGCCAATCACACTTGGTGTAGGCTATGATGAACATGACTTGTGAGCACAGCTGTCCTTCCGTAACTTGAACTTTTTCACTTAGAGATGTTGTGTTCAAGTAGAGTTGTTATGAATGCACCAATTAGCTTAGCTCATGGCCTTAACTTTTTTCATGCAGAATATGAACAGGTCTACAGTCGTGCTGTCTTGTAATTTAATTTTGTAGGAGAGGGTATTACAAAAACTGATGGACTTATGGACTCATGAAAAAAATATGTGAGTAAATTGTGTCAAAAAGTTGTTAATACATAAAATGTATTGTAAAATTAGACATTTATGCCTATTTGTTCTCATGGTTATGACTCACAGATGATAATTATCCTCAAAATATGATCATTTTAAACCTCTGGTACAATTGTTTAACATTTCCCCTCTGGCAACACTGTTGTGACGGCGCAGCATGTCAACATCAATGGCATCTTCCGCGGCTGAGCTGTAATGTTTGCTAGCTTAGGTGAGCTAGCACAAGCCTGTCATCTATGAGTATGAATGAATGAATTGTTTATTTTCTTGACTTGCCGTTTCAACATGGCCCACCCCTTATGGGATTATTTAGACACATTTAAAGAAAAACATTATTCTAGTGCCATCACGCTGACACAAAACAATAAATAACAGATAAAAGTTAACAATCCAACACAAAACACTGGCATAACAAAATTAATACCTAGTATAAATGGAAAGTAAACAAATTAAACAGATAAGTGTTCAGAGTTAGGAGTGTAGGAGGACAAATGGGAGAGATGACAAGCGACAAAGAAAGAAAGAAATAGAGTAGATGCACTCTTCCTTCTGTGCATTGATATGGTTGGTGGGTGTAGTTCTGTGGAAAGAAAATAGTTCCTACATGAAACTGCTCACAACAAGGTCTGTGGATTATCTTGAGTAACCAGGTCATGATTTCTGTAAAGAGACATTGCTGCTGAGTTTTTCAAATGTAATTTTTTTGGCGCTTTAAGCACCGCAAGCTGAGTGCCATCTAGTTCCATTCTATTCCAGAGAAGGCAGACATCTCTACGGCCAATATCGCCAACACTTGCCACCTCACACCAAAACAATCTAAACTGATAATAGACTGTAAAAAATAATTGACATAGCTACTGTGACATCACCCATTGGTCTTTGGACTCTCGTTTTGAAGCCTCAAGTTCGGCATTTTGGCAGTCGCCATCTTGTTTTGCTTTTTTTGGAGCCAGAAGTCACTATAGTTGAGCGAGAGAGACAGCGCAGACACCCTGTCACTCAAAGTGGCCCACCCTTAATTATGAGTAACTCAAAGCCTGAAAAAAAATGTATATAGGTGAGTTAAATGCGACAAATCTCTACAGCCAATATCTCCAACACTCTGCAACTCACACCAAAACAATCTAGACTGATAAATAGCACTACAGGTAAGAGGGAAATATGTATTATGGATTTTAGGGTGAGCTGTCCTTTTAAATATGATATTAGGTAATTATTGAATTACTGATTGGAAACAAGCTCACCACAAGGTCACTTCATTAATAGTAAAAGCATTGCAACTTTTATTAATGTAAAGGAAAGTGAAAGAGGATAAAGAAAGAAAAGAAAACAACATTTATTAATTGAATTTTACTGTCAATTGCAGATGTGCCGTGTGTCATTCAAAGTTAGAGCACGTTGTAGCCTATAGACTATCAATGAATGGATATGAATGTGGTGAAAACAGTGTGAGCTGGTGTGAATCTGTAGCAGCTCTGCACCTTTAAATCTCTCCGCTCCTCCCTCCTCTCAATGACAAGCCCGCAGAGCCTCTTTAACGCATCCAGTGGATATGACAAACCAGAGGCGCTCCACGGGCCAGCATGTCAAATAATAACAATAATCATGGGCTTTAGCGACAGCAGCTCGTCCCAACCTCACACCCTCACACACTAACGAGGCACCTCGGGGCCGTTTCGCGGGTCTGCGGACGCCTCAAAGTTGGAGCGCGCTCGGCCAAATGGACGTCGATGGACTGGAATGAAAGCTCCACTTCTGTCGGACTGAAGGAAGGAGGGAAAGAAACCTCTGCATGTTCAAGTTTCCTGCTCCAACCAGAGGGGCATCGGTGCGTGCGTGTTGGATGTGTGTGTGGAAGTGTGTGTTGGGTGCGTGTGTGTGTGTGTGCGCGCCTGCAGGACCAGCAGCAGGAGCAGCGGCGGCGGCGGCGGCGGTGGTGGCGGCGGCCGCGGGGAAGGGAAGTTTAGTGCCGTGATTTGTCTTCTTTGCCTCTATTCTGTCGTGTTGCTTTTAATGTCACAGCAGGGGACAGGCGGATTATTAACGTTTCCCTGATGAAAATTAATCATCTGTGGAGAGGCTCTGTGATCGTGACTATGATGATGATGTCGAGTAAGAGCGTGGAGTGGCTGCAGGAGGAGCTGGAGTCCGGGGCCAGCTCTCTGCTGCTGCTGGACTGCAGACCCCATGAGCTGTACGAGTCCTCGCACATCGAGTCGGCCATCAACCTGGCCATCCCGGGCCTCATGCTCCGGAGGCTGAAGAAGGGCAACCTCCCCATCCGCTCCATCATCCCCAACAACGAGGATAAGGAGAAATTTGTCAAGCGCTGCAAGACGGACGTGGTGGTGCTGTACGACGAGGCGACCTCGGAGCGGCAGGAGTCCGGGCTGGGGAGCTCCGTGCTGGGGCTGCTCCTGCAGAAACTGCGGGACGACGGGTGCAAAGCTTTCTACCTGGAGGGTAAGATCAGCTGTGTTGTAATTCATAAAAAAAGAAATCACACTGACGGAAATAAACGGTTTAATTTCTCTCTGATGTAATTAACTCAGATTGCCTCATTTACAGCAGGGCTGCTCTGAAGCACCAAACATTAAACTATTAACTCTAAAACAAAATAAATCTTATGATCTATATGTCCTGGGGTAATTTAATTAACATATAGGCCTACATGTGTCCATGTTTTGTGCTTTTTTGGCTCTGTGGCACATCTGAAACAAAAAACACTTGCGATTTCTGCGCTTTTACAACATATTATTTGGGGAAAACACCTTTCATGGTTGACAAGCCACTCTTATTATTATGAAATCTATAAATATTAATAAAGGGGTGTTTAAGTGTCGCATTGTGGCGATGCTTCAAGTAAATTCAGCTGTTTATCATCCATATAAACTTTGTCTCTTGCTTATTATTTATGAATTATAATATGGCAGCGACTGCTTTGTTTATTCACATCACAGTAACTATAATAGATAGGCTTTAATTTATAAACACACAAGCTGCACTCACTGTGAAGTCATAATGAACTTAGGTTGAGCACTTATTCCCGAGAGAAACACATAAACAATATTCATTTTAATTCTCATCAGGACAGAAGCTTTTAAATTCTAGTCTAAACAAAAGAGGAGTTTAATGGTGTCTTGATATAAAGAGCTGGGTCAAATATGTTTTCAATTAAATGCTGCAAAAATGGCCCCGCCATGTTGTGTTCCTTCAGGAAAAGACTGGCTCTTTTTTTTCATGAATGAACAGGGAAACCAGGAGACGACGACGCACTGTGATTAATCCTCCTGCTTTAAAATAAAAGCACAGGATGGTCAGTGACGGGTGCAAAATGTGGTCGCGTTAGAAGATGTGCATGTATTTTATATTTCTTGATCATGAAAGAAATGTTTCGCTGGAGTCACAGGCTCGAGCTGCCATTCACAAAAAGTCCACTGAGCTGAGTAGTGAGTGTAGCAGCAGCAGCAGCAGAGCTGACAGTCCTGCTCTGCTGCTCATTCTCCCCAGGGCTCAGCTTTTCTCAATGGAGCACATCTGTCCGGCCTGTTTGCTTAGTCACAATGACGTAAATATCATGTTTTCTGTCATATTAACATGTGAAGCAGTGGAGCATTAAAAAATAGTATGACTGCATGAGCTGCATTTTAATACAAAATCATTTTTGTTGTTTTTTTTTATTCACTTATAAACCCAAATCACGATAGAAATTGTACATTATTTACAATGTATTAATGTTTATGTGAGTTAATAATGAAGTTATGTAAAGTATTTTAGACTAAACTACACTCCACTCCTACCTGGCCACTGTATGGCTTGCAATTAATATTGATTATAGTGGTAAAATGTGTTTTAATTGATTTATCTATTGATAAAAATGCTTATTATTTATCACATTTTTTTCTTGTAACAGTCAATTTTTTATTTAGTTATTTTTTTCATTGTTTCTTTCTAATTAAATGTTAATTTCTTGTCCTTTAGTTTCATGATCCACCTCCTGTTTCATACAGACTTGATATACAGCTGCCATTTTGTAGATGCTGTATTACACAATCTTGTGGTCATGCACAGGCGAGGGCGTAGGTTTCACTTTGACACTGGGGGGGGGACTCATACTGTATGAAACAGGGGGTTTGGGGTCCTCTGCCAGAAACATTTGAGGGTCAAACACTTAATTTCCAGTTCCAGTAAATTTTCTGCACACACATCTAAATATTGAGGAGGACGTGTCCACTGTGTTCCCCATGAAATCTACGCCTATGGGTACACGCACATTTTTTTTATACTACCCAGTAAAGTCGTAGAGTTGCTGTGAAACTGCGCCTACTTAGGGTGACAAAAATTTTGGGTACATCGGTACAATGGACAACCAAGAAAGACTGGCAGAGGAGATACCCGCACACCAATACAACTGGGCTGGACAGCCACAAAAAAGGATCACAGGCTGAGATCAATGCAAAACAATGTCAATTTATTTAGAATATCTGTGCACAAAAAGTGCTCACATATACCACCTAGTAAAATGATTTTCTGGCCTTTTCCTGACATTGACCTTTTCTGGTCTTTTCCTCGTCCTCCAGGGGGCTTCAACAAGTTCCAGTCGGAGTACCCCGAGCACTGCGAGACCAATCTGGATTGCTCCTGTCCCAGCAGCTCCCCACCAGCCTCCGTCCTCGGCCTTGGAGGACTCCGCATCAGCTCCGACTGCTCGGACGGGGAATCTGACCGCGAGCCGGGCAGCGCCACAGAGTCGGAGGGCAGCCCGCTCCCCAACAACCAGCCAGCGTTTCCCGTCCAGATCCTGCCGTACCTTTACCTGGGCTGTGCCAAAGACTCCACCAACCTCGATGTGCTCAGCAAGTACAACATCAAGTACATCCTCAACGTGACACCCAACCTGCCCAACATGTTCGAACACGAAGGCGACTTCAAGTACAAACAGATCCCCATCTCTGATCACTGGAGCCAGAACCTCTCTCAGTTTTTCCCCGAGGCCATTTCATTCATTGGTGAGTAAAGGTGGAGAGAGCTCAGCTCATGTCTCTGTGTGTGTTATGTTACAAGTTGGTCATCATGCTAAATTCTGGCAGAACAGTGCTAAATATGCCGAATATTCTGCTCCTTTGTGGCACTTTATGGAGCTCAGTTCACCTTCTCAGCCAGAGTCTGACAGCAGGCCAAACTGTAGCGCAGTAAGCATGATTTATGTGGCTTAAAATGTGGGGGGCAAAAACAGGATTTTAAAAAGAGGGGGTCAGGTCCCCATACCCGCCATCCCCAGTGAAATTACACCTCAGATCCAGGGTTACATCTTCAAATTGCTTGATTTGTCCGACCAACAGTCCAACACCTAAGCTACCGCACGACAAAAGCTAGAA
Source organism: Epinephelus moara (assembly GCF_006386435.1). Taxonomy (NCBI): domain Eukaryota; kingdom Metazoa; phylum Chordata; class Actinopteri; order Perciformes; family Serranidae; genus Epinephelus; species Epinephelus moara. The sequence continues at coordinate 32,712,026 of NC_065529.1, read as the reverse complement.
CCATCAATTATCTGGTGTTTTTGCTTGACAAATTATCAAATGATCATCAAAAGAATTGGAGATTACTTTTCTGGTCCAACAACTAATTGATTAATTAAATAATAAAAGCCAAAAATGGTGAGAAATGCTCTTTACTATCTTCCAAAAGCCAAGCTGACTTCTTCAAATTGCTTGTTTTGTTCAATCAAAAGTCCAAAATCCAAAAATATTCAATTTACCATCACATCACTAAGAAACGCAGCAAATATTCACATTTGAGAAATTGAAATTAGTGAAATTATCGCTAAAAAAAAGACTTAAATGACCAGCCAATCATTCAATCGCCTCAGATGTAGGGGAACATTTTTGCGATTTGTGAACATTTTGAAATATGCTGAGTATTGCGATAACATATATTGTGATTTATTACCTTTTTTCAACTGCAAATTATGTCACCAAATGAAAACTGTCAACATCTGTTTTATCAAAAGGTTTCCATCTGTTCAGCTCACATCAGTCATTTTTATTGCAGCAAAGAGTACCAAGTGGACTGAAAAAGCAATCAGTTTTATTATTCTAGTAGGCTAGCAAAAGGTTAATTTGAATTAGCAACAAGCAATCAGTAGAAACTGATACTTAGCGCAACGATAAAATATTGCCTCACAAAATATCGCGATACGATGCTGTATTGATTTTTTTCCCTCACCCTATTCACATCGCTTCAGTTTTGTTATGTGAAGCATATCCTACATTATTATCTCTGCCTACTTTTTTCCTAGATTATAACCATATATTATGATTTAAAAGTCTTTTTCTGCCATATAATAGTTTTTTTGGAGCTGCATTTCGACCATCAGCTGCCTATGTTTTACTATTCCTGATTAAATATGAATTCAGTATCACAGACTATAAGGCAAAGTTTTTAATAAAACATGAAAATAGATTCTTTGAGAATGGGGTCATACTGAAGCCACAAGAATTCTAAGCCCCCATTTTCAGTATTTCCCGTCATTCCCATCATTCCCTCTGACTTAATTCCCAGAGAATGCGTAAATTCCCTCTGATGAGTCAACAAGACCGAGAGTCTTTGTGTTCGTCCCAGACTGTCCAGAAGCCCCCTGACATTTTTCTTTCTTTTTTAAGACTAATGTCTCCGCTTAGGTGGGAGGAAGTGTGACATATGCCAGAGCCAGAGGTCGTGGCAGATTTGGGTCATGCTGATGTTAAATGTTGCTGTCTGGCTGGCTGTAATGTGCAGGGATTACATCAGTCCTTTTTAGTAACAGTAGGGTAATTATGGGTGAAGGAGAGAGAAGCTTGGGCTGTAAAGGACACCCAGATGTGACCTTACAATGTTCTGTTGTAAACTGCGGATTCCTGAAATATCTGGAATCATTGTGTGTGAACGTGTGAAGACGGAGGAATTTGATGTTCTTATGCATTTTAACAGGCTGATAAACGGACAGTTCTCGAACAATGCTGCACAATCTGAGGATCAGTTCGGAGCAGATTAACCACCGGTTACGTATTTGACTTCTGAGCCTCGTATAGTCGTGGAAAGTGAGCACACATCACATATAAATTTAATTTGGCATCCGCTTGGCAGCCTGAGCTCGTGAGCCAACTGACCCCAATCCTACAACAAGAGATGCAGGCGGAGAGAGTGAGGAGAGGCAGAGAGAGAGATAAAGGAGAGGATGAAAGAGAGAGCGAGGAGGAAGAAAGGAAAGAAGCACTTAACTCTCTCGCTCTGATGGCCTGTAGTGATGCAAGTGCAAGGGCTCGAAACTGATAGAAGGTGGATGGATGTAGCCTGTTAATAATGCAAGATGTTTCGTTCTTAATTCAGGTTTTTCTGCAGACCGAGAGCTAGAAAGCAGAATGAAACGTGGCTTTCTCGCTGTCATTGAGAAAGGTCATTCTGGATTGAAAAACATAACATTATGACATGTTTAAAAAGAAAAATCTAATTGTTAGTTCTCGTTTTAAAGCACCTAAAAGCTTGTTTTTAAGCTGTCTTGTTTTTTCATGCCTAAATAAGCAACAAACCAGTTTTAAAGTTAGAAATTAAAGAACATTTTGGGATTATTTGTTAGCTTTCACACTCAAATACCCTCAAATCTGATCAAAGAGTGTTCTGGCGTCGTGTGTTTTTTCCAACTTAGCACTGCCAACTTCAAACCAGGAAGAAGAGCACAGAGAAAAAAAAAATGCATTAATATGTTGTGTGAAACCAAAACTGTCCCAACGTTGGCAGAAAATTGCAAGTTCATGTAGGAGTTGCTCGTAGTAACAAGCTTATTTAGAAAAGGGAAAAGTTTTCAGAGCCTTTAAACAGAATTTCAACTGTTTTTTAAGTGACTCACGTTGATAATCTGTAAATATTGTTCATTGTTTATTACGATCTATTTTCGTTGTTACCTTAGCAACAACTGCTCTTCCTGGAGTCCATATTGAAATATTACAGTATGATTAATGCTTACACTGTTTAGTGTAAATAAATCAGCTGCAGTATCACCATTAGTATGAATACATCTCAATTCATTTCAATCAGTTCAATTCATAAGCACGTCCACACAGCAGATAAACAAAATAGAAAGTAATACTTATTCTGCTTGTTTATATTGTGAGCTTCTTAAAAAAATATAACCTCTTTAGTTGGGCTGTTCTGAATACCAGGTTTTGGGTTTGGAAACTTTGTTTAGAAATATTTGTGATTAATTGAAGCTCTGGGGGACACCTCGCAGTTACGTTAGCAAAACTAGCTAGAAAAAACAAATACTTTGCGAGACAGCTGGGCTGCTTTTACCAAGCTAGTTGTAGTTTTGGGATATGACAGTTTCCTTTGGCGTATCTGACACTCTACTTTTTGGGGGTCATATTTAAATTCAGAAACTTTTCCATACACTTGACTTTTTCAGCATCTTGCTAGCGTAACTGTGAGCCTGTCATGGGCGGTCAAATTGTCGTAGTCTCAGCACTAGGCCTGTCACTGAGTAAAAATGGTCTTGTCTGAGAATACCTAATAATTATTGTTGCAGCATGTGAATTTTGTTGGATTACCATTTCTGTTTGGGATTTTTGGGGAAATGGTAGAGGAAAACAGAGCATTCAAATACTGATTTGGACATTGATTACCATGGCAACAAGCAAAACTTCAAAGCATTTGGGTCAGTTCTACTCCTAAATTGTTTCACTGAACCTTTTTGTCTAGGTTCTTGAAATTTTAAGTTTGGGAGATGTATTGTATTATGATGTTGGTTTCAACATATTGTGCAAATTAACTCGAAACGATTGGTTAAAGTTAAAGACTTGTCCTTCTGCCTTATTGAGGATTCACAAAATTGTCTAGCTTTTGCCCTTGTTCCGAAAAAAACCCCCAATATTTCTACTAAGCTATTTACATGGCAAATGAAAATGAATATTCCATTGATATTCTTGTTTACCTGCAGTCCTGCCTACTGTCATTAACATGTCCTAACATGTCGTTTATCGCATGATCAAAATATGGAAAAGTGGAACGGCTGGAGCTGCTTGTGCCGTTTTGCTTCTTTGCATCAAAATGTTTCGACCGTGAAAACGCAGCCTCGGTCATTCATTCCTTCACCCACACCTTCTTGAAAAGGTCGTTGTTGCGAATTTGGGCATGTCCAAAAATCTGTTGATATCCAAGTCTTTCATAATGTTTAAAAGTAGGCATGTTTCTCCTTCTAATCAGAAATGTGGGCTTTTCTTTTGGGCATGCATGTCTACCCCACAGCCTTGCACACTGTTGGCTAGTTGGTTTGTGTACAATGTATCCATAACAACGCATGTAAACAGGCAAGAGGCCATATGTCACAAACTGTGTTTAAAACCCCAATTGAGATTAAAAAATGCTAAATTCGAAAAAAGGCCTAATTCAGAATATCTGAACAGAATATATAACAGTAATACTAATGTGCATGTAAATGTAGTCTTCGATAATTTGAAGGCCAATGTGTATGACTGAAACACATTTTATCAGTGATCTAATCCTCTCATGCTTTCCTCTTCTCATCTTTCCCCCTCCTCTCTTCTTCACTTCACTCATCTTTTTTCCTCCTCCGTCCCTCCCTCTCCTCCGCAGACGAGGCACGCTCAAAAAAGTGCGGCATCCTTGTGCACTGTCTGGCCGGGATCAGCCGCTCTGTGACCGTCACGGTGGCCTACCTAATGCAGAAGCTCAACCTGTCGCTGAACGACGCCTACGACTTTGTCAAGCGGAAAAAGTCGAACATTTCTCCAAACTTCAACTTCATGGGCCAGCTCCTGGACTTTGAGCGGACACTGGGCCTCAACAGCCCCTGCGACAACCACTCGACCTCCCCGACGCACGACCAGCTCTTCTTCACCACCCCAACCAATCACAATGTGTTTCAACTGGACACACTGGAGTCCACATGAAAGTCAGACAGGGGACTGTCCCTTTTTTGGGGGGTTAAAGGTGGTGTTGTTACCATGGTAACAAACGGCTGCAGTGGAGGGAAGCAGCCAGTTTTAATGAATGTTTTAGCCTCCTGAGGCTCGTTGTCTGAGAGCCTGGCCACGGAGCAGCGTCTGAGGGGCAGGGGAGGTCACAGATGCCACGTTAAAAAGGGGACGGGGTGTTTTTTTAACCCAGAGGGGAAACTGACAGATAATGTTTACGACCGCGTCCTCCTCGGGAGTTGATTGAAATGGAGGGCGGAAGAGCCCCGATCAACTTGTCTTGTGCAACGAAGAACCGAGGGGACTTAACTGACTGAGAAACTGAGCGAAGGACGCAGCAGGACAGACAGCTTCATACAAAGATAGGAAAAATCTACAGTGCTCGACTTATGAGACAACAACATCCTCTCTGTCTTTCTGTCTCGGCCCTCGAGCCGAGCTGACTGGTGCCAAGTGGAGAATCTGGGATTTACTTGTAGGAAATCTCGCTCTACTGAATGTAGAGTTTTACAAACCAAGGAATTAACACACACATGCGCACACACATGAAAACAAAGTATGTATGTTTGTACTGTATGTACTGTATGTATGTTAACGTACATAGCAGAAAATGTATGGGCAGTCCTTAACAAATTCAGTATGTCTATATGCATTTTTGTATATTTTTGTGTACATTTACGCACAAATCTATACCTTATATAAATATATACGCATAGAAATCTTATCTATCCAATCCAACAATGGCTTAAGAGATTGTAAAACTAAAGAAGGGGAATGGGTGTGGCGACGCCAACAAAGAGGAACGTTGTTGTGATAGTTGTCTTTTTTTTTAAGTTTCGTTTTCCTTTTAGGTTTGTAATGACCTAATGCAGTTTGCACAGTGGTGTAGCCATTGACTTGTTGGCACTTGGAGCCGGTGCTGGAAGCAGGCAGATAAAGAGACATTCAGAGAAGAGGAGCAGAGAGGAGAGGCCAGTCCCAGGCTGCGACGAGTCCCGACAGCTGCACAGTGGAGTGGGGAGGGAGCAGGAACGGTCCCCCGATCAGAGGACGAGGTTCAGGGGTTAGAGGGTTGGGTTAGGGGTTAAGACGAGCAGCGTGGTAGGACGTGGGCATGGGGGTTGGGTACGGGTAAAGCCACTACAGTGGAGTTGACATTTGGCCAACTGTTTTCAAGTTCCCAGTTCCTACTTCCTTCCCCGTATGACTGTTCATCCAGTTGCCTTACAAGAAGTACCAGTTGTTTCCACCAGCTGTTTTGATTAGTTGTTTCATTTCAGTTAGAAACTAAACTACTGAACTTCCTCCATTATTTCATCACAGCATATTGTCTGACCAGTATGTTGTGCCAAACTGGTTCCTCACAGACTGACTTTTGTACTTTGAGGCTTGAATGAGAGATTGTTTGAGGATGCTAAGGCAACATTTCTGAGCAACTTTTTTGGGCAGCTTATCTTAGCAACCTTGGGCAAGGAGGTGCCTCAACACTCTTGTATTACCTAACTTCTTTTTGCCTAAGAGGAAGTTGTTCAATTCATTGTCCTATCTTAGGTCCCTTTTAGGATCCAGGTACAAATTTGCCAAAAAATTGACTCTTAGTCAAGGGACTGTGATTATATCCCGGTCTTGGTGTTGGAGTTATGAAGTGGTGGACTTGGGACTGGCCTCAGCTACAGACTGCACTTAGCTACTTCAATAGCTTCACATCCCTTCACTGCATTGGAGAAAACAGGAGGAAGGTCTTTCTGCAGAGGGATCACCCATTTCGTCAAAGAAAAGTTTGAGTTGATTCACCCTTAAGCCTTGGGTCTATGAAAGATATATTAAACACAAATTGATATAAATATATATATTATAGAGCTAATAGTAAACAAATCTATATTATTTTGTATACCTGAGCATGCTGTGGTACTGTATGCTCTCTAACAGTAGACGTAACCACGGGTTGGATGTTGCTTTACAAGGTGGGATGACGAACGATGAGGACCGTTTTTTTAACTGCTGTTGCTGCTGGACACAGCGGTACACAGCGTGTGGTTAAAGAGATTTCTGAGATCCTGTCCACATCAGAAGCACCTTAACAAGAGAGAATCCAAAAATGTGTGCAGATTTTCTGCTGCTGCAGGAGTCGTCCATTTAATGTGGGTCTCCTGGTATGAGCGGAGCAAAGCTGCAGCACTTAGAATTATAGCTATGTCTGTAGGTACACTGGGCATCATGCAAGAACATTTCCATACCCTTACTCCAGATCTCTTTTACTAAGTGTTTGTAACTGCACAAACATGTTGTAAATAACTCTTTTAACCAGATTACTGCCCCCTCGATCTTGGAACCCATCAGCTATCAGTCTTCTTTGGCGAATATTCCAGGGGTTCCAGTGTAGCCAGCAGGTATCTGGGCCAAGACTCCCTCTTCTTGTTTACAGTCCAATTAGCATTCTCAAAACTCAACAGCTATCGGTCTGATGACGATTTATCAACAATCATCATCAGACCGATAGCTATTGGGTCTAAAAAAGCGAATAAAAAGCAACATTGTCATCAGACGATAGCCGATGGATTCCAAGATTGCATTTCGGCCAATGCATTCCACCTCTTTTGCTCTACACACGGGCTGTTTACCAGCATGCAACCAAAGCCCTCTCAAACATGACTTTTCAGTACAACTTAGTCTATTAACGGAAACCAGAATGCTTCCAATACCAAAATCTTGTCCCGTTGCTAACAGATTCTGCATTTAGAGGCACACACGTGCACATTGATGAGTTGTGATTGGTAGCATAACCATTGCTATATAAGGCTACCTGTTCTGGTCTATTTGTGGGCAGGTTTCATTCCTAAAAATGTAAAAAAGCTGAAGGAATCAGCAGACATACAATTTTACAGTGGCAGAATAAGAAAAAAAAGAAAAATAGGCTATTACTACAGCAGTGTGCGATGTCAACGCAGAGCTGTACCATGACCGAAATAAGTGGGAATGGTTTGATATAAAATCAGATGCTTAAAAACATCTTGACAACAGACTCACACCTACGTTTAGTTTTGATAGTAATGTTTTGACCAACTACATATCCTTTGGCCTGTTAGTCTGAGGAAGACCTGTACGTGGTTAAAACGTTGCTATTAAAACTAAAAAGAGAACGTGACAAGTTCTCTTAAATCACTCGCACGGGAACGATTTTGTTCGTATGAGTGTTTCTTGCATGAGGCCCAGTGTTCATAGCAAACTACAGAGGTTTAATTGCAGAGCGGTGATGTGGACGGGGTTCAAACAGAAACACAGGACTGGGTTTCAGAGGGGACAGCAGTTGAATCTGAACAGGGTTGGTTTTAGCTGGCCTTATATAATCTTTCTAACTTGTTTCTAATGCTGACTGTTCAATACTTTGTATCTCACTTTAGAAAAACATTGTGTAAAAAGGAAAAAAAATGAACCTTTTGTTTATCTGTTATTTGAATCAGAACATGGTAATAATAGACAGCGAGCTGTCTTTTTACCGTTAACGGGTCACACAAGGTCCTCTTTGTTACTCTGCAATATATCAAAACACCTTTTTTGCAGTATTTTGTAGATCCAAGACCTCAAAAATTTTTAAAATCTATCTTCTTTTGTACTCTATCTATTCTATTATAATTATACAAGATTCAGCTCGATATGGCTTGTGGACTGAAGTAACATTTCACCTGGGGTGTCCAAAATGTTGGGCCAAAATGCCCATTACCAACCTGAAAGAGGCCCTCACAAACACAAAAACACACACACACACACACACACACACACACACACACACACACACACACACACACACACACACTGCTTCACACAGCCAGAGCTGCTGTGTTTCAGCATGCCAGTTATGTTTCACAATAGAGGATTACACGACCCGGCTTAGATAATTACAAGGTCTTTTTCCGTCTTGTTTTGATATAATGTGCTCTATGCTATTCCTGTGGCCTTTCAATATGAATATATATCTAAGTATATATATGTTATGAATTTATATGCAAAAGTTCCTCTCCTATTATAGCATCAGAGATGAAAATAATACTACCATGCTTGAATGGCCTTCCCTCGTCTGTAGTCATATCCCACTTACAATAAGAAAAACGACTTGATCACTTGCACCCTAGGATTGAAATATATTTCAGTACGGAGCTTTTCTATTTAAAAAGAATATGGTTGATTTCAAGCTGCTTTCTTGTGTTTTTTTTTGTGTCTTTGTAACAATGAAAGAGAAATCAAGTCTTTTTCTCTGTTTGTAAATTTGCCAGATCACGGGAACGGCTGTTTCTGTGTCCTTAAACTTGTAGCTACATCTCGGTAAGAATGTGCTCGGGAGGGAAAGTCGCGAGTGAACGAGGGCAGAGAGGTGGCGGCGCTAAAATACAAAGTGAAAGAAAAAGTGAATGATTTTAAAAATGTTACCTCAGTGAGGAATTTTTCAGGGATTTTTTTGACAATGCATCTTGCATCGTGTTACAGCTTCAAACACACGTTGAATAGCTGTTTTGTATTGTGCTGTAAACAGTTTTTAAAAAAAGATGCAATCTGTCTGTGTATAAAAACAAGGGGGCATGTTAACCGGGGCAGTTTCACCTTTCTGTCTACTGAAGGAAATACGATTGACCCTATGTATTGTACAGTATATGGAAACAACACAAGACATGTTTATACCGCAAATAAATATTGAAATATTTTTTTCTTTAACATGTGTTTCAGTTATATTTCTTACCACAACATTACAAAAAAAATATCTCTTTAAGTAGTAATTACAATGAATGCAGAGGAATTTGTCATACTGATCAACACACTGACAGCTTACATGGTACAGTATTTGTTGGATTTTTCTTTGGATTGATTGACTGATTGAACAGGTTGTATCATAAGACAATGGTTTCCGGCCCAGAGGTCAAGAAAAGCAGAAAACGTGTCTGCTACACAAAATTATGTGTACTCTTTAATATAAGGTCGTTTTAAATGTTTGTTTTCAGTATTATAAACATACTAACTTCTCCTATGAAGACATTTTCAGTATTACTATCTCCACCAGGCACCAGCATTTGGTTGTGTGTGTATCTGTCTGCAGATAATCTCCCAAACTACTGGACCAATCAGCCTTTTTGTGTTCAGATTTATGACTGTTACTCTCATGTGGTTGCGCTGATGTACAATTGATGAAACACCTGTTTTTCACTCCTCTTACCCGACCGACAGGGCCACAAGTCCTTAACAAATTCACGTAGCACATAGCAATACGCGTTTCTGGCAATCGGTTCAGCTGAAAACAAGATGCCTTACTGTATATTGCAGACAACATTCTGACTTTCGTCTTGGTTCAAAAGCATCCATAGATTATTATCCATTAGTTTCATACCTGATATGTTATAGTCAACTAAAGTTAGGCACAATACCAGACAGAACAAAACATGTTTGTTTTTTATCTTCACTGCCATCGTGTATGCAAGGAGCCAGGAGGAAAAATTCCACCGAGCGCAGCTGTGCTCGTCTTTCCACCTGTGTGTTTTATTTCGCTCTGGCGGCCACATTGCAGCCAGAATGCATCTGCCTGGCGGAGATCTGTGCTCTACTGAGTGCACTTTTCTAGTTATTTTTATTATTAGTTTTACGTCATTGTCATTATCTGTTTGTGGAACAGCTTCCATCTACGAATCTACAAAAGGAGTTAAAGTTGTTGACCAAAGCAGTAAAAAACATGACTGCATACAACTACATTATAGTGTGTTATTAATGTATAAATGCTAAATAGAGGGACTTTAAGTGTCTGTTCTAGATAGAGCAACAAGACTTTATTTTTTGCTGACTTCCCCTCATCTTTTTCCACAAACACACACACACACACACACACACACACACACACACACACACTCTCACACACACACACACACACACACACACACACTCTCACACACAAGGTTTGTCTTGTCTTTCTAAAGAAACTGGCAGCTACACATCCAATTGCTTAAACTGAAACTCTGCGACTTCCCTTTTCGTACTGTACTGTGTGTGTTTTGTACGCAGTTAAAAAGGAGCATGTTGTTTGTGTTTACCACTAAAAACAACTAAACCAGAAAAACAAAACCCATCTCAACAACTCTGATCACAATACCTGCTTTCATTTTCAATTTTTATTTCTTCTCACAATTTTCATGTTATGCACCAATGCACCATAGCAAATTCCTTTTATGTGAAAACCTATTAAGCAATAAACCAGATTCTAAATAAGAATATTTCCCAAACTTTTTGAATATTATTTCAAGAACATAGTTGTTTTTGTGGTGGTATATACCAGCACAGTTTCTAAGTCTATATACTGGCGGTTGAGATCCAGCTGTGTTGCAGAGAAACAAGGGATAACAATTCTGTTTTCTCTGAGCTTCATCCTGTGTGTCCATTAACTGTGCTCCCACATAACCCAAACTGCCTTTCCTCCTTCCTTTCTCCTCAATTAGGGGGTAACAGTGGCACATGTGCACATGAAAGCTGACAGTGAGGGAGAGAGAAGCAGCAAAGTGAGGAATCGAGAAGGAGGGTTGGTGGGAATAAAAAAGAGCATCTTAAAGACAGCGCTGTGAGCTGAGCCGAGCCGGCTATAAATATCTCCTCCAGTGTTGCCCTCGCTTCTCTTCCCTCCTTCTACAACAGCTCTTCTTTCATTTTTACTGTGACTTCCTGCGCTGAGTGAGCCATTCACCTCATGGTAATTCAGACAGGATATTACAGTGACAAGGGAGGTGAAATAACGGAAATGAAGGCCCCACCCTGTTTGAAGACAGGGGACAGGATGATCGACACCACCGACTGATTACTTTTTGGTCTCCTGGCAACGTGATGACAGGGTCTCCCACATGCCCATCATCATCATGAGAGTACATGTAACAGGAAATGTTTCCTGCCCTAATTTAGAATAATTAGACCTGAGGGTTTAACATGAATGGAGATAGTTAAAGGAATTAATCACCAGCCCTGTGACATTTCCGCTGTTGTCTTTTCGAGTGAAGCACTTCAGTGGGCTTCAAGAACTGAAAACATGTTTCACACTGCTCGCTATAATGTGGATACTTCACCCTGGTATCGTGAAAGGTGCATGTTGATAGAAAATGTTTGCTCCATGTTCTGTAAAGTCACAGCACCTGCTTGATTAATTTCATTGTTTTGGTGCCCTCATAGGGGTGGCCAGATCGGACTTCTGAAAATTTTGGGGCGGCACATTAAAGCCAAAAGCCATAACTGAATTTAGTGAATTCAATTATGCTATTGAAATATATAGGCAAGTTGAAAACTATATCAATATGAGAGTAAAGAATCGCAAACTGATATAATTTGATTCCTCATTATCAATTACTGCAGTTTAGGGGAGATTCGTGGGTACCCACAGAACCCGTTTTCATTCAGATATCTTGAGGTGAGAGATCAAGGGACCTGTGCCGACTTGCCGTAGATGGGCCACTAACCTCGCACCTGCTAATGTGTGCTCACCTTTTCTGTCTGATAACTTAAGACCAGACTTTCAGGAGATTTAAACCAGGAGCTGAATTATCCTCAGAGGTCTCTCCCTCTCCAAAACAAATGAATCCTGTGATTGAAACCGTTAAAATACTGAATAAAACAGTATTGTATAAAAAAAAAAAAAAAAAAGAGTTTTTCTGATACTTTGTTCATTGCGGAGGGGCTACTAAAGATGATGGCCAATGCAAAAATGCAAATGGCCCTATCCGGATCCAGTGTTTTGGATTGTCCATTCTGGGCTACTGTAGAAACATGGTGGTGCAACATGCCGGACTCCGTGGAGGACCCGTTCCCTCTGTAGATATAAATGGCCCATTCAAAGGTAACAAAAACACAACGATTCTTATTTTCAGGTGATTATACACTAAAGATCATACACTTCTAACGTTATACTTTATTTCTACCAGTATGTCCCCTAAAACCTACACACTGAATCTTTAAGGAAAAATATGGCCTCAGGTCCCAGGTCAGGTTCAGGTCTCAAATTTGCCCCTGCAGAACCAACACTTTTCTCCCTATGAACAAATTGTTCCACATCCTGTTAGTAAGAACATTTGTTCACTTAGTAGCCCTATGTTTAATAAGTACACAAACATTTTAAAGAAATGATGAACCCTGCTGCTGATGATGATGATAATGCATGCACAACTGAGATGAAGTTACCTCAGAGAAGGAAGTTGGGCCAAAGTGTTTGTAAATATTAATAAACAAATAAAATGTGTTGGCAGCAAAAAAAAAGCAACCCTCTATGTATCAGTCAATGGTGACACCAATTTTGAAAAGCTGTTTCCACACAGTACAACCAGAGCTGTAAAACACTGTTATACAACTAACATTGCATCAACCAAACTGTTTGAGTGTTGAAACGATCCGAGGGTGAACGAAGGGTCACAGCAGAAACATATCTGATCTCAACACTTCCTCTTATATAGAAAGGCAGGTGCCAACTGCAGCTCTGGACATAATGTTTTGTTGGAGAAGAAACTGTGTGTCTACATATGTGTGGGTGTTAGCTACCATTTTCGCAGTCTGGACTACATTAAATAGCTGTATGTTAGTGCCGTCATTTCTGAACCCAGCACGGACTTATTTCAGTAATAATCCTGCCTCCATCTTCTTTAAATGAGATTCTCTTCGTGCTCTCCGTCTGATTGACAGAACTGAAACTCGTAAATTACATCTGCCACAGTCCTGACACTGACAAACAGAGGAGCTCGGGTCTGGCTACTTTCACAAAAGCTCCACTGTTGCTGGCTCCTCTAATGGGCTCAAATAATTACAGTAAATAACTGCTATAGCTGCTGCTGTTGCTGTTGCTGCAGTACTTAGGCGAGCACTGTCCTCCCACTGTGAGTGGTACTGTACTCTCATGTACTGTACTTTCAGCTCTCCTTCACAGTTATATAAAGAACCAGTGCAGCACTCTCTCCAGCAACGCACCACTTCAAGAGCATAATGAGAGGGGAGCTGGGAGGGAGCGGAAGTGGAGGGAGGGAGGATGAGAGGAGCGAGGGAGAGATGTTTCATCATGTTGAGGCTTGCATACCTGTATGATGGAAACTAAAAGGAAAGGAAAAGCAGAGAAGGCTGGGCGAGTGTTTCACCTAAAATACGTATTACTCACTCCTTGAAGGGGACTTATTATGGTGTTCCTTATCTTTAACTCATATATAATGTAAAAAGGTCAGATGTTCACATTAAATGAGACCAAAGTTTAAAAAGATGAGGTAAACATATGTAAAAGTAATCCCTGTGAGCATAAACCTCAGGCTTCAGACCACTCTGAATACTCTGTTTTCAACATTTCTTTTATACTTTGAAGACAAGCTGATGTCAGCTCGTGATGGATTTCTTTACAGGGTCATCTGCTCCAGGCATGTTACTGTAAAGTGCTTACAACAGCTAAATGAAGCTACCTGCTAACATCAGGGAAACCTGCAATTTAATTGTCGATGTTGTTAATGTCTCCCCGATTTCGGATCATAGCGAAGATTTTGGTTTGGAGGTTTTTATTGATGATTTCTCATGGTATAAAGCGCTGCCATACTTCGTTATATTCATTCCCAGGCTGCAGTGCTGGTGCAGAGATGCAGAGAGCGCAGATAGGAAGACCCAGAAAAGCTAGCCAATCAGAGCAGACTGAGCTTGTTCAAAACAAGAGCTTGATGAAACAGGCACTAAATCAGAGTGTCACAAACAGAGACAGAAAACAGCTGTTCCATGATGATTAAAATAATGTTTATTGAACATTAAAGCATTTAAAGTAGGGATCAGCGAGTATACCATTATCTGTGTCTGTGTCTGTTTAACCAACTGTATCCATATCTAACATGTACATATAGCCGCTTTCTCTTTCACCTCTACATATTACGCTCTAGGTATCCCTCTGCGTCTGCTGTTGATGTTCAAGGATGTGGCTACCAACACTGAGACGTCAACTAAAGTACATGGTAAGGTTTACGCAAGAAAAGCATGTGGTTAGGTTTTGATAAAAACTTTTTGTTTGGCATTCGGGAAGTCAACACCAGGCTCCCAGGCCAAAGTCCAGGGTTTGTTTGACCCACACACCCTATAGTGACATTCCAGCTCCTTATATTACGTTGTTACCGGCAGCATTTTAACCTGTCGCTCTCCAGCGGCATATAGCTGTCCAGCCATGTATCATGCTGCCGCGAAACATGGCTCTTGGCGTCAGGTGTCTGATGCTGAAATCACCAATAAAGCAGCGGTATTCAATGATTTGGGAATGAGAACAGGCTGCCATATCTGTACTTGGAATGAATGGATATCAAAGTAGAAGTGAAAGAGGCGTAAAGCAGAAATGGGTGGGTCTCACCAGGAAATGTTATTTTTAAACCTTAAAATAAAATTGATTGAACAGAAGATGCTACATTTATTATTCATTAGAAAACTATTAACAGAACAACCTCAGAGTTGAGCTTCAGATCAGTTTTGATCAAGAGTGCAAGTGATTGACGTTTCCCAGAAGATTTTCCCTCATCACAAGTATGGACATTGACATATATTACTCAGACGATACTTGCTCTGTACCAGATACTTTTTTCATCTGAGTGTTTGGCTCAACCCTGATGTAAACATGTATGGTGGAAACACAAAACACCAGTGTGACCTGAAAATGAGCATAACAGGCCCCCTTTAAATCCATCCGGCATACTGTGATCGCCATCGTCATCACATCTTCATTGCTAGTTTGCCTTCTGAATGTTGCTGTGTGTCTGTTATTATCTACTTGTTTTTTTTATTTAAGTTGTTATTATGTTAATGTTTCTGAATGAAACTACCCTCCTGCGAGAAAAAGGCTATGACGTATGGAAAACATAAATATTGATCAGATCACAAACTGTGAACAGTGTATGAGAGCAACACCCCAGTTTGTGGTTTAATGGTGTGACAACGTACTGAAAATATCACATACACTGTCAGAGTTGAGTTTGTGTCAGCTGGTTCAATTCAAAGAAGGGCTTGCATGTTCTTCTAAATGTATTTACGATATTGAAATATTAGATCTACATTAGTATTTTAGAGGAACCTGAGACAGTAAACACCACAGTGAGGAAGCAACAGGAGCATTAGATCACGTTTTCTTCATGAAAGCAAAATTCAGTTTAGACTTAAGTACAAGACAAAAGGAGTATAGTCTGTACATTTTCACTCTAATTAAACATTACAGCCACACATGACAGTCATCTGCACCTCACTGACCATAAAGGGGGAAAGTAGGACTAGGACACACTTGTTTGACAAGAGCAGCTGGGTAATACACACCTCATCAGCCCACCTGTGTTAGCTGGTGGACTTCCTGCCAGCTCATTAAACACATACACACCTGAACGAACTTTGAGCTCATCAAGTCACTGACATCACCTCAAACACAGTGAGTGCTGCCATAAAAGAGAAACTCACAGTGAATTAGTTTTAAATAGATAATGAAAGAGTTTTGCTCACAAATCTTTAACCCACCACCCAACAAAGTGAATGGAGACGTGGCAGTGTGGAAATAAATCCTTGCCTGAGTCATGTGGAGCAGATTTATTGAGGCCAAATATGGTTAAACACTTGCTGCGGGCCACAGCAAAAGATTGTTATAGACTATGATCTCAGACACTATATTTGTGTGTGTATGTGAGTGCGCGTGCATCTGAGGCTTGTATATATGCGCATGAGCAGCCACATGTGCCTATGTGAATGTTTGACTTTGACCCTGTTCTCTGTGAGCAAACATATGCAGTGCGTTCTTATCTCTTTGCCCCCCCTGTGACATTACCTTAGAGGCCGCTGTGTATTTATTCATTCCCATAAGGTTAAATGTGTTTCTCATCAGTTGTGTGATCAAAATTATTCAGTAACTCCTGCTGTTATCTGTGGCATTATTTGATGATTACAATCACGTACATTAGATACAGTCGGTATTTATGGGAACACCCACATATGTCACATTTTACACCAAGGGGGAAAAGAAAGCACTCACTATGCTGAAGAGTTGCTGTGTGGCTTTCTGCACGTCAAACAGACTTAAAATCCAAAATTAAAGTGTATTTTCTGAGATGTTTTCTAAGTGACTAATGAGAACAGCATTTTTTGACATTAATCCAGTATTGAATGAGAGCAGCGGCCAGGCTCTAATGTAAACACATGTTTGGATCATCAATTTACATCAGCTAAAGTTGTTGTTTTTCCAGTGACACCCTCAGATTGTTATTGTAAGTGTTTGGCAGGATTATTAAAGGAACCATATAGAGACAGGCCTTTTTGTTAAAGAGTAAGATCTCTTTTGCTTAACCTGAAACAACCCTGAATGCACTATCACCACATGTACCAGACTCCATTTCAATAAAGATTAATTTTATCATCATTGAACACACTTCATTTAAAGTCAACAGAAACAAAATGAAACTCACAAAAATCATCTTGGGTCATCTTTCCACTGTTTTAACAATCATCAACTCTGGTTTGGTTGAAGTCAACCCTTAACTCGCCCAGTTAAGTGTGAAAATATGCTGGCACAATACACACTAAAATTACTGTTTATTTGAATGGAGTCTGGTGGGTTTGACAATGGCGATTTTGAGGCTTATCCAGTCAGTTAGTAATTAAAAAAAAAAAAAAAAAAAGATCTATAGATTTTTTTTTCATGTTTGTTTATTAAATTTTCATTTTAGTATTTTTTTTTGCTCTTAACACTTGTGGTGTGTCACTTTAAAAATGGCCACCCATTGTAAACCACTGTTGTCCACGCACCTGTGCTCACTTATTAATAAAAATTGGGTGACACCCCGTATCAAGCCAGTAACAATGTTTTGCTTGACTCCTGTCCACCCTTTTGTACCCTGACGAAGACCTTAGGGTCGTAACCAGTTGGTGTTTTAATGTAAGCAGCCATGCTTTGGAATAAGGCTTTTTAACTTCATTCAAATGCATTTGTTCTTGCTCCATGCACGAGTGCCTGAGGTTCATTTTTTCCTCCCAGATTTTTTTAGTAACTGGTTAAAAGGTTGTAAGTCTCCAAGGTCCTGAAGTTCTTTAGGCTGCACATCCCTGTGTAACAACGCTATACCACATCCTCAAAACAGAGATTTGGCATTGAGTAACATTAGCACCGCTATACTGTGTTGATAATGTGCAAGGAATTCATTAAACATGCTGGTCTATTATATCACAGTGTCAATGCCTTTAGGGCACTGATATTATGGTAAGTTTAATAGTCAGAGCTATAGTAAATGTGATAGTGTCTCGTGATTTTAAAAAGCATATTCAACCAGCATTTACACGCTTCAGGAAATGCCAGGTTACTCCACCATCACCAGGCTGACTAGACAGTGAATGTATCCATTGTTATCTCTACGCAGTCTCGATCATGACACACGTTTGTGTAAGTTAACAGTAAAAGACACACGTGTGGAGATTTTCTGATGTGACTCTCTTGGGTCATACATGCATTTTAGATAACTATTATTTTTTGATGCATTATTGATATTTCTATGGTGCGTTTGTTATATGTCTCTCTATACTAAACTGAGAGCGCTGTTTCTCAAAAAAAAAGAAACATTCAAGTTCCACATGAATTAACAAACTGTTAAGTTCATCACACGTTCACGCTGCTTGGCGCTCTGCTGTTCCGTCTCCCCAGCCGAAGACAGTACGTTCCGAGAGCGCGGTGCTCTGGATAACAGAACAGAACATTCAACCAGTGCTCCAAATTTACGAACGGTCCAGTTTGTGCTAGAGTGCCCCCTGGCACTCGCAGTGAATATTTCTGAACGCATCATTGCCTTTGTAGCTGTACTCTTTAAGATGTTTACTGTCTTGAACTGACCCTTCTCTGAGCCCCTCCATAGAACAGGCACTGTTAAATGCCACGTTAGCAACCGTAACTAGGCGCAGGAGGCCTGTCAGGATATGGAACCTTTAAGTCAGACAGCAGATATCCTCAAAGTTTAGAGGGAGGACGTTGTCTGTTTCACTTTTTCAAAGCCGAACATGGAAGAGGAGAGATGTCAGATATGGACTAAATAATGTGCAAGACCCCACTCACACTTAAATCCATGAAAGATCAACAAAAACTCCTGTTTCATCCAAGGTAAGACGCTAAGTAACGTTAGCCAGTTAAGCTAGCAAACAAAGATGGTTAGAATTTTTTTTTAAGTTACTTATGTTTTAATTTTAGGTAAGATAGTTGTATATAAATTGAGGCTATTTGCACTTAAACAAATGGAAAAGTGGTATAGTTTAGTTTCACTTGCAATAGGCTAAAAACTACTAGCTAACGCAAGCTAACGGGAGTCACAACTAAACGTTAGCTTAAAATAAAACAACAATTGACTTATCCTGCTGTACAAAAACATTGTTGTTCCTGTATATGTTTATATTTTATGTGAATTGTGAAGATGTGGGGTGCCTGACGCTTGTGTGGGGTCATCCCTTTGTTTCCAGGGTTCTATATTTCCCGGGTTCTATGTTCCCCACTTAACCCTGCAAAAAGCTTCTATGTTCCCCGCTTACACAAAAAGGGTTCTATGTTTCCTGCTTGGTTCAGCGGGCAACATAGAACCCGGGAAACAGAACCTTTTTTGTGTAAGGGGGAACATAGAACCTTTTTTGCAGGGTTAAGTGGGGAACATAGAACCCAGGAAACATAGAACCCTGGAAACATAGATACGCTCCTGCTTGTGTTGGGTCAGGTGAGTTTTCCCTCAATTTTATTTTTTAACGTCCTCTTCATTCACAATACTGAACAACTTATATTGTGATTGTAGCTCTATAAATAGTCCTCTCTATTTACATCTTTCTGGTATAACATTATTTTAGAATTTTTTTTTTTGTAAAGGTCTATTGTTTAGACCTGTAGAAACAACATGGCGGACTCTGTTGCTGTGTGTATATCCTGTATAATATTTAACTTTTTGACCTGACAAAGATCTGACTTGGATGGAAACATGTATTTGAATGAGTTTTATGGCTTGGAGTCAGTGTGCAGGTATTTTTTTCATCCACATAATAACATATTTAACAACGCAGTTTTGGTTTGTTTGTTTTTTGGTTAACAGTTGAAATAACGAAAAACCCTGACTTGTTTTTTGTAGTTTTCCACTATCAAAACTGGTTTATCAATCCTCATTACCTCACAAAAACCTCTTTCAGATTCCAGCAGTGAAATGTATGATTCAGTGTGAAGTCTGGCACACAGAGTGATAAGGATGAAGTCATACTAAGTTCTTTCACTTCACCCTCTCTGTCTTTCTGTCTTCTTTTCGATTACACTGAATTCTCACCTCATTTAACTTCTCATTTCCTCTGCCTCTTATTATATCTTAATCTTCTTTCATTTACTTTATCCTGGCTTCTTCCGTTTCTCTCATTTCGTCTTAATATCCATTTCTCTACCCTTCCACTCCCCTCAACTCCACTTCTTCTCCCTGGCCGGTGTAACATGACTCCAGACAGGTTAAGGTGCTCTCTAGACTAATAAACAGTGCCACACATCCGCTCTAAGGCTCAATCCCAATTCCACCCCTTAGCCCTCCCCCTTAGCCCTACCCCTTAGTTTTGCGCGTTCACATGAGGGGAAGGGGTATCCCAATTCTCCTGTGGATCGAGAGCGAGTGCCAAGGGCTAGGGCCAAATAGCCCTTAAAACGAAGATTTTCCCGGACCACACTAGCAACGAAGGGGTACATGGAATTTTCCCACAATTAAGTGCGAACACCGGCAAAATGGCGCAACGAGCAGCCAAAGCAAGCTATAAATGTATACACGAATGTTTACACATGTTTAGGTAAGCTCGTTAGGTAACGTTAGCGTTGATTAGCTCGGTTAACGTTAAATACAACAAAATGTCTATTTACAGCCAATCCATACATACCAAAAACTGGTCCATCAGCACTTGTATGCGTCGAAGATATCTTCTCCTCCTTTGATTTCTGCGACT
>NC_065529.1:32630121-32691240 GCF_006386435.1 Epinephelus moara | reverse complement strand
AATTTATTGGGGCATCACGGCCAAAATGTGGGGCACCAAGGCCAAAACCAATGGCACAATAACAATATGTGCTAACTACATTGAATGAAGACAAAACAATATATGTGTTGAAAAACAGTATTGAGTTTATTAAAACTGGGTGTGCATGACTGGGGATATATCTCGTTTCTTGTTGTTTTGATTCATGTCCCTTATTTTTTAAGTCTTTGAAATCTCTTTATTCTTTTGTTGTCTCCTAGTTATTAAGAAATTATTATTAGAAGAAGATTCTTTATTGTCCTTTCTCAGCACATTACTGTACATACATTGAAACGAAATTTGACCTCTGCATTTGACCCATCCTACTGTATACACTGGGAGCAGTGGGCAGCCGCAGTGCAGCGTCCGGGGACCAACTCCAGTTCTTTTGCCAATGCCAGTGGTCAGGGTCACAGACAGGAGTATTCACCTAACATAGCCTACATATCTTTAATTATATAATTATTTATATGTCTCTATGTATATTTTTACATAAATCCCCAAATTTAATTTGCCTTTAAAAAAATCCTCTTCCTTCGTTTAATTTGACAATGGTTATTGTATTGTAGTATATGTATTAATTCTCTACAGGATCTTGTATGTTCTTTAATGTNATATAATTATTTATATGTCTCTATGTATATTTTTACATAAATCCCCAATATTTAATTTGCCTTTAAAAAAATCCTCTTCCTTCGTTTAATTTGACAATGGTTATTGTGTTGTAGTATATGTATTAATTCTCTACAGGATCTTGTATGTTCTTTAATGTGTGTTCAATTTATTAAAACAAAAAAACAAAAAAATGTTTTGGTGAACCCTGCAGCAAAGTGAACCCTCTTCCTCAGAGGGGATCTTTGCCTCCCAGTTTGTTCCTGGCGGCAGAGCAGAGTGAACCGTCTGCCTTCTCAGAGGATCTTTGTCCCATGAGAGCATGCAGCATACTCTCCGTGTCGGCATTTAAAACAACTTTCGCTGGCGATTTGACAGTTACTAGAAGCACATTATGACCCTTTGTAAAAGTTTCTGTGTGGTACCTGTGCCGGCTATTTTTACTTGCCCCGGGCATTCGGGCAACCGTTAATGTCGGGCCCTGAGACTGGACAAAAACAGAAACGACGTCACAATCGAAACCATATATGCATAAAGATAACTGGATACAGCGTTAGAGGTAGGGCTCCATTCATTCCTATGAAAGTTGTTGAGTGCCACATAAAGCAAAAAAAAGTTTGTTAGGCCAATAAAGCAAGCACACTAGAGATTACCGCCAGCCGAGCAGCTAACTTCCAGTTTGGCTCTAACTGAATATGGATTAAACAATTTAATCGTGCGGCTCTTCCAAACTTCCAAAATGTTATTGGACCAAATGGATCAAATCCTGATATGGAAACAAGTCATTTCGCCCAGATGTCGCAAAGAAACATATTCACTGATTTACAGACCTCCTTCACAATGTAATTCTTATAGGAAAAAGTATTTCTGGGCCCAGTGGCATCATGTGACATACCTGAAATTTGTAATTCCCCTGTTTGGCCATTACGTCAAATTGGCTTCAAAGAGCTAGTATGCTGGATTGATACTGAAAATCATATTAGGTCTCTACTGGATTACTGTGCAAATTATCCATTCATCCATTCATTAATTTATTCATTATCCACAACTACTTATATCCTATTCAGGGTCACAAAGGGCTGGAGCCTCTCTCAGCTGACATTGGGCGAGAGGCAGGGTACACTCTGGACAGATCGTCAGACTATCAAAGGGCGGACATTAGCGATGGATCTAATTAATGCAATAATTAATTAATTAATCAATGAATGAAAAAAGTTGCTGTTTTCTTGTTATCATCATATTTCCCCCTGTTCTTCCCTAGATATTGGAGCAACTAGAGGGGGTTAAAGTTAGGCTATATGATGCTTTTGACAGACGACCAACTGGAAACACCATTACCTTGAATAAAATTACAGATTTCTCTGGATTTGAATATTTTTGGAAACTTTCAGGATGATATAAGCACACAACTTGACAAAATATCTAAAGTAGGTCTAGTTGGTGTTAGACATTTTATTGCTTAAATGTTACATGTTACACCTTTAAGCAGTGCCAGGAAAAAACTTTATTTAAAATGCCAACTGGTCTCAACCAGTTGAGATACATGAAAGATGTTTCTTCTGTGCCAAATCCACTGCACTGTCTACAAGAAAGAAAGGACTGAAATATATTGGTTTATGGTGATATTTTTATACTTTCTGTGAAACAAATTTTAAATAAGAACCATCCAGCCTCCTCAGCTGTTTTGGACTTTACCCAAACACTGGCAAGGTCTTTGTCTTATCTTCTGAACCCACTTTTAATCATCTGTCACAGCATTCCTCCATTCACATGTAGGTTATTCATTCGAGTAGTAATAAGATATCTTCAGTCATTTTTCAGCCAACAGGTAATATGCACCCATAAAATAATAAGTGATCAGACATGCTCTCTACTCTGGCATTCATGAATGATGAATGAAACGCTGTGCTGTGCTCCCAGGAGTCGGATTAGCACACCATTAGCACGTTGACTCCTTTAAATTGCCTTATCGTCTTGGGAGCACCTTACAGGCGTTAGACCACCTCAGCGCTCCTCTTTCACCCTGGCTGCTCCTCCGAGACAAATGGTTAGATTAGAAATTATTACGGGATGTGAGACAGGCATCAGACACTCTGCATGAGGGTGATCTTTGCCTCTGAAATAACGACTGCATTTGTATGCTGCTCAAATATCACACCATGATGCTCAATCAGTGTTTTAAGATTGCTCTAAACAATAACTCTGGGACCTGTGTTTTTTTATTGTATTTGCCGTCATTGCAAGTACAGGTCTCATGAAATAAACCAGGACTGAAATCAGTGTACATCTGGCGGCAACCTCCAGAGCTGAAAAATAAAATCAACATGGAAGTGCCAAAAACTGCAGTTCCTCTAATGGCCACTTGAGACTGGATCCAAAAAGTGAGTCAGTCCTTACAGACCCCCATGTTAAAATGTCAAATTTCACAGCAGAAATAAACATGTTTACAGCCTGGTACAAAAAACAGTTTTGGTCTCTAAAGCCAATTTCCTCATTCATGACAACTGTATAGGAGTTAATTTTTATATAACTCACCCGTTTAAACTTACTAGAACTTAAAGTCATACACAGTTTAGGGCATGGCCGCTTTGAGTGACAGGATGGTGTTGTTTGTTGACAAGTTGCTACCACAGCTACAGTGTTAGGTAATGTAACCATGATATAACCTGAGATTCACATAGTATAGCCATAGCCATAACTGTTACTATTTCATTGTATTTTCAGTTCAGGAAAGTTAATTGTAAAGATTTGGTCGTCTTAAAAATTCTTGTTCAGCGTTGGGTTGTACTAAAAGACTCACAAAGGAGTCAGGTGTTCAGTTTTTACGGCAAGTACTTCTTTTTTTCAAATAAGCATTAGCATTATTATAGTTAATGATAGAGTGTAAATGCACCGTGCTAACCAAGCTTAGAAGCTTGCATTACGGTTACCTCAATACGTTCTCGTCCCAAGTCGTCACATATCACTGCTTTGTCAGTGGACATACATGCTAGGTTTCCTCCTGTCTGCTGTTGACACTCCAGGACACAGCAACCAACACTGGGTAGTCAACAGAAGCTCATGGTTAGGTTTAGGCAACAAAAGCATGTGGTTAGGTTTAGAAAAAACATCATGGTTTGGCTCTATATTCAAATGGGAAGTGAGACCAGTTAAGGTGTGGGGTTTGTTGGACCCATCTACCATCCCTCCCACCCACTTTATAGGCACTTTCCAGCTCCTTACACTATGTCTTTACCAGCAGCTTTATTAACTGACACTGTTCTGCAGCGTATCATACCGCCACAACAGGTGCCATCAGGTGCATTATGAACTGACGCCACCCGTCTGAATCATACTGCCGCGACAAGTACAGTGCTTAAAATGGTAGTCCACAAATCAATGGTGACGTCAAGGTAGCCATGTCTTGGGGTGCCCAGTAGGACAAAGGGTAGAGCGGGCATCCAGTGTACAAAGGCAATGTCCTTGCCACAGTGGCAGGGGGTTCAATTCTTGCCCATGGCCCTTTGCTGCATGTCATCCCCCCTTTCACACTTAATCTGTCCTGTCCAATAAAGACCAAAACTAATAATCTTAAAAAACAAAACAAAAGGAAGCCATGTCTGACATTTTCACTCAGTCTGTGGTTTTGTGTACTTGTTTATGTTTCTCATCATCAACAAATTCTACGAAATGACCAAAACCAACAATGTGTTTGTCCATCTTTCAGTACTTCCTGTCTGTGGCACTGAGCCCAGAGCCCATTGATTCCCACTGAAGATGTGAATGATTTAACTGGTCAACAAATACTTAGTTCACTTCATAGGCTTCAAAAATGTCTAGTAAATTCCTAACACAGCTGGGCACGTTACTCAAACAGGAGTAAAAAAATTGCAATTGTTGGGGACTATTTTCAGCTTCAGTTTAAAACACATTTGGTTTCAAAAGCAGGTGGGTGTACGACTAAATAAAACGATAAAACTCAGTGCCCACATTCATGGTGCCCAGTGCAACAGTGTGGCTCATTGATTTATCTTTTATAGTTTTTAAACAAAAACAGAGGGCACAGAGGGATAAGACATGTGAGGCTATGTTTAATACTACGTTAGATTATTTAGTTCATAGTTGTTTTTGTGTTCTCATGGGAGTTGTCGGCAATAAAGGAGACGATGAGTTACTGGTGGGATCATTTCCTTCTCACTCCAAATTAAAATACACTGCAGAAATAGCTAAATCAGAGCTGGTGGACCTAACTTTGACTTATTAAAATGATCAAGGTTTCCTATTAAGTTCAGAGGTGGGTTTTAGAACAGTTTCCCTCAATACTGTAAGGTTGTATTTTGAGCAACATGTCTTTTGCATGATTATGCTAGCATTAAATTCAAAACACAGCTTTTCTTTTTAACTAGAAAAAGTGATGTTTGATGTTGTTATTTCGCACAATGAAGAAACTGAGCCCTTCATCCAAGAAATCCGGAGCTTCAAACACGCTGGCTTCCTATCTGCATGTTGTGTTACAGCTGCTGCTCTACTGTCCATCCTTTGCTCTGTGTGTGCTTCTGTTTATTTGTGCGTATCAGGATCCCGAACAAATATTTACGCTTTCTGCAAGCGATGAGCTTCCGATTGTCTTTATGCTTTTATCTTGTTTTAACTTCTCTCACATCCTCTGAAATGGCTGTACACTCCAGCTGCAGCGTGAAACCTGCGAGGACACTCAGTCTGCTGGTTATATGGAGGCAGAGAGATGGGGAAGTGGAGATAAAAATAATCTTTGCGGCCAGATCCATCTGATGATAACAGAGTTCTCCTTTACTGTTACCATGGTAACCCAGGAACAGGAAGGAAGTGGAATTGTTGCAGAGCTCAGCAGGACGGGCTGAACCACTGACAGAAACCAGAATAAGTGATTACAGCCTCTAGACGATCCTATGTGTGTGTATGTGTGTATGTTTGTGATGTATTACAACGCTGCGCTACTGTCAGAGATACAAGTGGAAAGTTGACAATTACTGTGTGCTCCTTATTAGCGTAGTAGCATGCGGTGGTAACAGTGGTGAGCTGTTATCATCACGCTGTGGACTCTAGCCAGAGTCCTATCTGACCCCATTAGATTATCTATCAGCTTGCATAATCAGCCTCTGCAAACTCCCACTGACCTGAACTGCACCGTACTGAACCCAAATCAGCTGAACTGACACTGTGCACACCACTCTGTGCCCTGATTATAGAAGTGGTCAGCAGGGTGGCAGAGTGATTCAGTCCTCTCTTCACAGTCAAAATGCACCCTGCTGAAGTGTCCTTGAGCAAGAAAATTAAACTCTTTTAGCTGGAGCGGTGTGATCCTGTGTCAAACTGTACTTTGATCTCACCGTTGACAGTAAAAATGACGCATTTCTTTTCTCAGGGATCATCAGTGTAGCATGAGAGTACGTATCTATTTACTGTATTTACTTCTTAGAAAAGGCTGTAGAGTCACATTTACTGGAGATAAAGGGTAGTGGTGAAATGTGCGCATGCTGTACCTAAGTACTAGTTTGACATACTTGTACTTCACTTAAGTATTATTCTACTTCACCACATTTCAGACACAGATATTGTATTTTTTCTCAACAATGATTTGAAACTTACAGCTACTAGTTACTTTTTACACCAAAAATATCCTTACATGATATGCAGTGCTGTATTAGTAATCAACCCAGATGTAGTGTAGTATAGTATTTAAAATTGTCTCCACATTGATGGACTAAAATACTTAACATGTATAACTATTAGGGGTGTAAAAATCAATTCATCTGGATCGATATATTGATTCAGTGATCAGCGATTCAGTATCATCCATATTGTCATCTTTAGTGTACGCTTTTATTTTGAAAGTCTGTGTCACCATCAAACAGCGGCAGGCAGATAGCAGGCAGCCAAGAGAAATACTATGAGTGTAATGCTATTTACTCGGGAATAAATCAGCAGCATGGAGATATTTTCAATTTTAGAGAGTATAGGGTTAACAGATGCCACAAATGCCGTATGTTTATAATGCCGTTAAAGGATAAAACACAACGTACGTGCCTGGTCGGGCATCTCATTCTGCTAACTTCTCTCTACAGCAACATTAGCAACTCTGTTTTAACAATATTGGGCTGAAAAAACATGCGTGCATGAACCTTGACAGTTTCTACTGAGCTGAATTTTAGACCTTTGTTGAATTATCTTGTTGTTAATCCACGTTTTAAGGCTGTTTGGAAAAGTTTGGCTTTGAATTTTTAAGCGAGATAGTCGTGAAGTTTTAGTAAAAAGGTCATGGTTTGGGTTAAAGTGAAAACTTTTCTTCCATAAAGGAAGGCTTCCATGAAGGCTAACTTAATCCATGTTTGTTAGCGGAGTCAGTATTAAGTAAACTTTACTGCACTTCAGTGGTTTAAGA
This sequence comes from Epinephelus moara, assembly GCF_006386435.1. NCBI lineage: Eukaryota > Metazoa > Chordata > Actinopteri > Perciformes > Serranidae > Epinephelus > Epinephelus moara. The sequence continues at coordinate 32,684,210 of NC_065529.1, read as the reverse complement.
TATTTACATTATTTATGTGTTGTTTATATCTTTCATGGCCAAAAGCAAAAAAGAAAGATGGCAGCTTCTTCTGTAGCAGATTGTGTTAAATAGGTACATGATCTCGTCTCATATCGATGTGCAAACCCCTGAATTGCATTGAATTGAAATCGTATCGTGGCAGACTTTGTAATCGGCAAATATGGTATTGTTGTCCAAAGAATTGATGTGATATTGTATCGTGATGAAACCAATGATTTACATCCCAAATTATGTGTATCTATAATAATCCAATACTTTGAAAAGTGAAGTTCTGCATACTTTTACTTTAAGTACTTGAGGTACATTTTGATGTACTTTTTAGAGCACTTTCAGAGTGGCAGCCATTTTTATGTGTAAGAGTGGGCTAACTTCTGTATAAACTTCCATATAATCAAACCGACTTGCAGCAAGTCACAAACTTACTGAGGTGAGGTTTTGCAGTAATGCCTAAATGAGCAGTGGAGTAGTAATGTTATGTTTTCAGTTAAGCAATCTGTCACTTTTAAAATATTACAATAACTGTTATTTCCATGTTTCTTTTGTTGCCATTAAAGTCACGATTGTTGAAATAATGTTGTGCTGTAGGTGCCTCCCCGCAAGAATAAACAGCATGAAAAGCCAACATATTTTTTGTTACATCTCAGTGAATTAAGGGGTTTATTTAGACCAAACCAGAGTTGGAAATTGTTGGAACCGTGGAAAGACTGTCTAAAATGGTTTTGGTGAGTTTTATTCTGTGTCTGTGTCTAACGTTGAGCATAACTGAGCCTTACGCTGGCACACAACCTTGACCAAATTAGCACCAAAGAAAGTACCAGGTACTATCCACAACTTTGTTAATGGAAAACCAAAAGAAGAGCAAGTGGAGTTCAGTAGATATGTGTTGTAGCATGCAGTGGAAATGCAGCATTAGAGAGAGTTGAATTAGCCTGACTAACTCCAGTTGTCTGGGTTAAAAAGAGTTCACTGTTCCCTGAGTGAATAAAGATTTAAGAAGCTCCTCTTTAATCCTCCAATAAGCACCTCTCCCTGATGTGCTGAAGCTGAGAAAGCGTCCCTCCTCTGGCCTAAACTTATTTAAACTCTATGCCCTGTTGTTTGTAGGAAGACTTGAACTACATTGGGTTGCGTTACATAATGCTGGAGGATTCCCTGCAGGGTAGACTTCACACACAAGAACGTCAAAAATGCACGAGTACAATTTCCACTAATTATTCAAATTCTACATTTTGGTGTCGTCCTCTGTTCCTCGCAGATTTAAATTAATTCATATACAGGAGGCAGAGTCGAGTTTCATGCTTGTTGAATAAATGCATTTCCCTAAAGCTTGGATAACAACTTCCCTAACACAGAAACCCTTGAAATCTCTACTTCTGTGTAAAATGTACTCTTCAGATGAGAGAATAACATGGTTCTGTGTATCCTGCGCTGAAATCCAGATACCTTTAACGCTAAATTTACTGTTTGACTAGTTACAACAGCTCAGAGTACTGTGAGCCACGTCCTTCGGAAAGACTCACTGAAGGCTGTTTATTCATAGTGCTGTTTTAAAATAGCAGCTCTGATGAAAAGAAAGAAACATAGTATTGCATAACCAGCTCTCTCTCAGCTCCACTCGCCAAAAAAGTCATACAATATGTAGAAGGCTATTAAACAGAGATTTAAATTAGTCTCAATGTGACAAGCCCGTATGAATGGAGATATAAAATGAATTTAAAGGGACATTACAACATTTTTACATGTTAAAAGTCAGTCAGTTTTACTGGTACGACTCAGCCTGTGAAGACAGTTGTCTCAAATAGACGCTAAAGGGTGCCTTGTGTGTCGGTATCACAGGCTGAGGGGTGTGACAAAGCATCAGATTTAATGACATGGGAATGGGTTGCATATACGGGTGTGTGAAATCTCTTATGACGGTCGCTTGATGAGAACAACTTATCGCTATAAAATAAATTCACCATAAATGTTGACAGTGTGCAGGAGCTGTTTTTTTTTTTATTATTAGTAAGTGCCTAAACATAACCATAATAAACATTATTCAAGGTTTAGTTGCTACAAGTCGATATCGCAAGAGCAGATATTGAAGAGAAAACAGTTGAAATACATTGTATAGGTTTTGCAGATGAGTTCAAGAAACATTATGCAACTTAATGTTTTTTTAAAAGCATTTCCTCATCATGTTAAAGGGTTGGTCCATTATTATTATTGCTATTATTATTGTTATTGTTCAGCTTTTTATTTCAATTTGTGGCTTTTCAGTAGTGTTTTGTCATGTATTTAAATGTAAACATTGAAGTTGTGGTTGACGTGCATATGTTTTAGTGCCAAAATGCTAATTTGCCAGGCCTTCTAAACACATTTTCCCACGTGACCTTATGTAGGTTTCTGAATGATGGCATTACGTAAAACTTCTAACCCGCCTAATGCCGCTCTTCATGATTGAGCCAACCTTTCTTTAACAATTGTGTGATATTTTTTTTCCAAATTAGTTCAGATTCCGATAACCCCCTAACTAGCACAGATGCTAAACAATGTGCTGCTGTGGATGCCACGTTAGTTTGGATCTAAAAGTCACACAATAACACAGAGTAGACCAGAACCCCCCGTGGTAAAATTACTTCTTCTGTCAATGGAGTCTGGTGACCTGTCTGATCTGATGGTTTAGTTCCCTATCGGGGAGGACTGTCTGACGGCAAGGCAAAACAGTACAAATACTCTGAATATAGCTTACGCTTGATTTTTTTTTAGGCATACTTTTTAGTTATCATTATTATCAGAGCTCTAACTTACCTCACTGCTTTTTGCTTTCCGCTGAGCGGGCATTTCCATTTTAAGAACCCAGAAAAGACTGTAGATGGAGTTGACCTTTAATAAAAATCTAATTCTGGTGGTTGTTAGTTTCTGTAAAAACATGCAGTATTTACTGTTGCAAATCATATTATATAAACTTGGGCCGGGAGTACTCTTATTAAGTAGTCAGTCAGAGTAGAGAAGAACAAAGGAGTCGAATGATGAGTCTCAGTTTCCTTACTGTTTTAACATATTCCGTGTTGGTTGTTCAGACTGAGCAAACGTGTGCAGTCTGCATGTCAAGTGCTTTATTATCGAGGAATACATGCGTCTCAGTATTAACGGGGATGAGAGCTCTCTGGTGGATTCAAAATAATCATGAATGTTCTTTCCACACTGTAATCTCATTATGTGCTCACAGGGTGTTCTTGTTTCATTCAAACGCGTTTAATTGTCTCTGCCGCTAATTCATCCCATCCCCTCTTTTTTCTTTCATGTGGCTAATGCTTTATTTTAGTCCCCCTCCCCTCCCACTCCTTTTTTCTTCTCATCTGGTGTCCCTCTCTCCGCTCGTCTCCCTGTGACTCTTTGCTTCTGTCTGTCTCACCTCATTAGTGTCCTTTATCTGTTGGGAGAGCTAAAGATGCAGCGTTCAGAATCAGGATGTCAACAAGTCATTTCCTGCAGGAGACACAGGACACTGTCAGTGTGTGTGTGTGTGTGTGTGTGTGTGTGTGGAGGCTACTAATGATCTACAAATCCCGTGGTCATGTTGCGGCCCAGGCTCTGTGTCATTGCTACTTATTGGCAAACATGAATCGTGGCTTTACAGCACAGCAGCTGAGATGTCTGCATCACACACACACAGGCACACACACACACACACACGTACACACACGCACACACACGTGCACAGATTAGTTTCTATCATCACACTAAGTGGAATCCCTTTAAGTGGAAGAGGGATTCCTGCACTATAAGAACTGGCTCAGTAAAGATATTTGTTTTCACCTCAGTTAATCTGTGTTCATTTTCCAAGTCATGTCAGTGGGCACATTCAGCATTTACTGTTTTGTTTTTTTTTTCATGCCTAACCTGGGGGTCATGAGCCCCAAGAGACCCCAGGATTGATTCCCCAGGTCAACAAAGCGATAAGAAAGGCAAAACAATTTGTGACGTAAAATTATGTTGTTGTTTTTTCTTGCAAAATCTGGGAAACTTTAATCTCTTCCATCCTGTTGCTCTCAGCTCATGTCCAAACTAAAGCCATAACCTTTAGCTCAGGGTCGCGGGTAGACATTGTTTCATTTGAAGGGGTAAAGGTATCAGCCCCAAAATTTGGAAACTACGGTCACAGGCAAATTCACAAAGAATGGTTTGCAGCACCATGAATTGTGCATCATTTGTAACAGCGACCTGCCCCGTCTCAAGATCAAATTCACAGAAAATATTGTGCTAATGATATTACAATGCAAACATGCCCATAAAGTTTTGCAGCTGATTGCAATTATCCATGTAGTAGTAGGCTGGGAGCTAAGGGTCCTGACTGATGCGGTGCAGGGGCATTCCTCAAAACTTCAAGCAAGGAATATAAACGCGACAGAGAGGAACCATACTTGTGATTTAATATCCCCGTCTGTCAGTTCGGTCAGTGCTTTTGAACACACATGCCTGAAAGGATGATGTCTTTGTCTGGCTACAATCACTGATGATTACTGGAGAGTCTGAACATGACACTCTTATAAATGCACTTTAGTTACCACCAGCTGTCTGAAGACGCTAATAATGTCACTGTAACTGCATGTGGCTGTCAGTGCTCATCTTTGTGAATGAGACTGTTTGTGCAGTGAGGCTCATTTGCATAGGAAGGGTCCAATTTTGTACTAAATGTATGCATAACCATAATATATGCATGCATACCTAATTTAAATACATGCAAATAGCACAGGAGCACCGAGACACTATTTGCTTGGCAGCACAGTTAGAGGTGAATTTCATCCTTTGCAGAAGCTTTGAGAATTACAGTTTCTTTTTGTCTTATTTGTGCAGGTTTAGCAGCTGCTCCAATTGTTTTGTGAATTCGCCCATCAGTGTTTAGCTGCCTACCATCAGTCAGTTTTAACATCAGAAATGTGCAATAACCCTAAAACCTTGAAAAAGCGTGTTCTATCTGTTGAAACATAAACTGTAAATGACTGGCGGATCTTGTATGTTTCAGGTGGTTGTGTCATCATTTAATCCAATTTGTAAAAAAAAAAGAACATACTGTAACACTGACGTGTCCACAAAATGTCCCTGTTTACCTTTTACTAGCAGATTAACTACAGATGTAATTAAACAGATACATTAACAAAATATCAAATGTCACTGTAACTGAGGAGACCTGCTGCTTCCCCCATTGGCACCCACATGTCACACGTTACAACACATGTTGAATGGCTCCGCTTCTTGATAATGATTCAACACAACACATGAATCTGAGTTTCTGTTTTCTCTTCCTCTCAGAGGGTTGATGGTTTTGATATCCTCTCTTCTTCGCTGTGTTAACGACAGCATGTGACAGCCAGGGTCAAGTCAAATCTGCCCTCTCACTCTCTCAGCTAACAAGCCACACAGTGACACGTGTGTGCGCTCTTTAAGCTGAAAACAGGTTGTTATTGGAAGATTTTCTGTTGTGGGCAGGAATTAAGAAACATTTACAATGTAGGTGTAACAATTCAGAACTAATACACTACACAACATTATCTACAGAATACAATCTACATAATACTAAATACACAACTACATATATAAAAAAATAATTGTGGCACCACAGCCTCAACCATCTTCCTTTATGAACATTTCAAGGCCTTCATCCACATCCAGCAGAATCACAGGGACCATTATTAGCTGTTCTGAAGCTTTTGATTGGACCATACAGTGTTCACCAGCAGATGAAAATAATTTTTCTTCCTCTAATCCTTCAAGCCACAAGAAGACAAGAAGTCCTTAAAGAAGTTTTTCAGTGCTGGGAAGATGATCTTTCTAAGAAAGATACAAATACTTTTATGACCAGAGAAAACAGATAAAAGGACTGTGGTATTTGCTTTTGCTCGAGAGGTAGAAAACCTTCAACTAGCAGAATGGACTGCGCCACACCAGACCAATAAACGCTCCTGCTGATGCTTGATGTAGTGAGCTTTGCTGCTTTTCTACAGGAAAAAAATATGGCGGCTGGTTAACAAAAAATCCAGAATTACAGTTAATCGGTAAGCTAAAATATGTCTCTGAAAACATTTGAGATGAGGATTAGGCAAAGCAATAACAGAATCTTGGTTCATATTTGATCAGCACTGCTTAGTTTTACTGTTCGATCTCAGTTTTTTTTCAGCCTCCATTTTTCACAATATAGAAATGCTGCTCCTCTCACGGCCACTTGAGGCTCCAAAATAGCGTAAATCCCCATAGACCCACAAAAATGCCAAACTTTAAAGCATAAATAAACATGTTTACAGCCCAGAACAAAAAACAGTTTTGGTTTATATAGCTCATTTCAACATTTATGTAACCCGACCCAATAACACTTAATTAAAGCTTGAAGTTACACATATAAGGGCAGGGCCGCCTGAATGCCAGGCCATCAGCGAGGCATCACTATCACCTGTGTGTCAAATCCACCCCACACTCCTCCATAGCTTCACCCTGTCATCCAAATATGGTCACATATAGCTTCAGAAAAACAAGATGGCGTCAGCCAGAATGTGGAGCGTGAAGCCTCCAAATTGAAGTCCACAACCCAATGAGTGACATCATGGTAGCTGCATCGCTTATTCTATCAATCTTTAATTACAGCCAATCAGTGCACTAAAATATGTTTGTGAGGACATTTTAGGCGAGACATAGGCAATTCTGTCACAGAAACTTTATATTTAATCAGGACTGCTTAGTTTCACTGTTTGATCTGAGATTGAGAGATATGGGGAGAGGGAAGACAGTTCTCTTCTATATATGTGTCCCTGGTGGTGGGACCAGCAAAGTATACCATAAGAAATGTTTAGACAAGTGGAAATTTGAATATCTACCGCCTCGCCTCGCCATGCTGTAAGGTACAGTTGCAGAGAGGGAGGACTGAGAGGTTTCACATCCGAGCCCCGAAACAAGGTCTGTATAAAACATAAAGCCGCAAAGACGCGACCATGGGTGGAATAGGTGTGACGTTTTAATTACGTATTATGTTGGTGACCCACCACGGGAGATTTAAGAAGTAGCTGTTAGCTCTTAGCAGCTAACTCAAAGAAGAAAAGTGGCTGTAAATGTCCGCAAATCGGGAGCTCCTTATCCTCCGGGCAGAGGACGAGATTAGACACCATTTGACAGAGAAGGTAAATTGTGATTGACACCTTATGCCATTTTTGTTTAGACAGCGCTGCCAATGCATATGTTATATGTCACACTAGAGACTGACACTGTTGTATGACATGTGACACCCGTGACGGCTCTTTTGATTGGAGGATGCCACGATGCAGTGTATCATCTCACACTGGAGCGGAATGATGCCGCCATTGTTAGGTTCTGTGTAAAAATGTAAAGGAGGAATAAAGAAGAGACTTCATAGCAGCCCTATAGAGCGACCTCTGTATAAAAAGGGCTATTGATCTGCTAAAAGACTGTGTGATATGATTGAAAGCTCCACAACAGCTCTGTAATATTGTTTTGCCAACTGCTGCTTCCACAGTCAGAAATAATATATATATAGAAGTGAGATATATGGTCTTTTTTGTGTGAGCACTTTGCAACCATGGTTCTGAAATTTAAATTATTTGTATCTTTCACTGTAAGCTGTATATCTTGCTAAAGTTTCACAAATAAATGTCATGATAGTTGTAAAGGCCATAAAGAAGGAACGAAATACAAATTATAAATGCAGCTTAGTACAGTTTTATGTGCTGCATGTGCTTTCCCTCAGCCTATGACAAGCCCTGACATATTTTGTTTTTCCCTAAATAAATATTAAATTCTGTGTTGATTTGAAACTCTGACAATTTCTTCATATTTGGGTTTTATTTTGGCAAACAACTGGGCTCGGATGTCTCGATACAGGCTGCAGTGAAACAGGAAGTGTTGCTCTGTCATTGTATTTTAGTCCGGACTGACAGAAGTGACTCTCTCTGTGTCTGTCTCTCTCTCTGCCTGACTAATGCTCTGACTGTGGGAAAGTCTTGGCCTGTCCTTGGCCCGGTGCGACAGATTCCACCATGTGATAGGAGGCGACAGATTCCCTGCATATCAGACGACTCGGGTGTCCACGTCCGCTTCCTGCCCTCACGGGCACACACAACACACACACACACACACACACATACACTGACACCTAAACCCCAGTGTCCAATCTGCCTTCCTGTCCTGTGCTCAGGGCGAGTGGCCCAGTCCGGGTCCACACAGCTGCCAGTCGTCTCAGGTTGCAGTCTGAAAATAGATGCTATGACCATTAACATCCAACGTGCTAACCACCTCGCTTCCTGTTAAAGCAACGATGGGCGTGTTAGGTTACGGAGACAGCAGAGGAACCACTCGTACTACTTATGGTCAAACAGAAGAGAACAGAGCAGAATATAATAAAAAGTCTCATGTGGCAGAGTTCACTTAAAAATACCCTGAAGCAGCTAAATAGAATTCAGCCGTTATTAATTGAATTATTTACACCTGTGCTTTTCCTACTGTCCTGTAAAATGTCTTATATGAAATTGCATGTTCCCTCTCTGCCCTCCAGTTTTCCTCACACTTTCTTCATTACCTGAAGTTCACATTCACCTATACACCTGACCCCAATCACCTCATCATTGCTTGCCAAATCGTCTCGTGCAGCCGGTTCAGCCTTCTTGTCTCTGTCTGACTGTGACCTGCTACCTGTATTTCACCTGTCTGCCTTGGCCTCTTGGTTTTGATTGCCTGTTCTGGCTGCTTGCTTGTTACCGAACCCTGATGTTTTTCATCAGCGCAGTAAGTAAATTTTTGCTTGTGTGGTGAAAATAGAAGACAGCATTACTAGCCAACTTATAATTGCAGTCCAAAAAGTGGTAAAACTCGTTAGCAAACATTCATTGTCTTTATCCTTGATTAATGTCCCTGCACTCACTGCAGTTACATAAAGAAGAATATTAATATCCAAATGTTTTGTATGAGCGATCAATCCCTCTCTTGTATTGGCTGGACATTGGAGAGTCATGAGTTCACGTGTCAAAGTGTAATCAGATTGAATTTATGCAGGCTTTTGTCATCGAAAACATTTTGAATTCCCCCAGTAGGAAAAGCACAGGTGTAAATAAAGAAATTAATATTGGCTGTATTTAATTTTGATTTCAGGTGTCTGGTATCGTGCATGCTGGCTTGCTGTCACCCTCACTGGAACACTTGCATAGAAAGGAGCCATCGATAATGTCATTAGTAAACACCTGTGCTCTTCCTGTTATGACAGGTCAGCGGTCTGCCATGAGAAAGGCCCTCGGGATCAATGTGCAACATGAAGCATGAATACATCTTGCACTTTTTCTCATCAAAATAAACAGGAATCCAGAAAAGGTAAGACCACAGCTTTAATGAGAAATTACAGTGCTAATAATTCCACTCGCCTTAGTTACTGTTGTCAGGTTGGACAAGCTTGACAAGAAGAAACATGGCAAAGCTGGTTCTATCTAACCGGGTGCTGCAGTGTAGTAGATGGTTTCTGGGCATCCGGCAATACAGTTTTAAGTAGCTGTCAGCAGGGACTACAGTATGTGATGGAAGGATGTATTCATAATAACATTGTGCATATTCAAATAAATAACACTAAAAATTACTTTGGAGTGGCACGTAGCCTTACAGAGACAATATAAACAAAGGAATGTTACCTTTGATTCGGCTAACAATAATTCATGTCATCTTAAAAATCTTCCAAATCTCTTAAACATTACCACAGAAATAAGGAGACAGCAAACCTGGATGTCATTATTGATCTGCCATCAGGCTGACTCCTCTGAACCCTATGGGCCCTAGGCGTTTTTGGGGTACTTTTACTGCCTTTACTTCTAAGCTCATATCACAGTCATTATAAAGGCTACATACACATGCTATATCTTGTTTTGTTTTTTTTCAGGACAATCTGGGCTAACCAGATTTGCCATCATTTCATGTCCTTCTATGTGCCTGTATTTTATATGAATTTTTATATCAATGAAAAAAACAAATCCGTGTTACTAAATTCTTACATTTTTACATCTATCTCACCATAGCAAGATGACCATATATGAAGAGGGGAGACTCTCTGGAATCTGGCAATATAAGAACCATGATGATGGGACATTCTGTAACTTCACAGTTGTCCAAAACATGTGGTTTGTGCCAGGCGGACATGATTGCCAGTATTTTTTCATTATTGCAAGAAATTCCATTGACTCATTNTATTCCTCACTATATGAAGTGACTGATAACAAGATCTGTATAATGGATTGTAAAGAAATTCGTCAGGTTTTTGTTTTGTAGACAATTGATCTGGATTTATAGCATGATGGGATGACAGCACAATGATGTGTGTGGTATCATTGGAAAGCTCTGCTCCTGCGCTTTCATGTGATATGCGAGGCATTTCTGTGCGATCCTGCATTCGCGAGAAATCCATCCAAGAGTAATGTGTGTGCAAAGCTGTATGAAAGCTCTGTTATACATAATTTTAGTGTAACTTGTTGTAACTGTTTCACGTGATATGCGTGGCTTCTCGCTATGACGCACGGTCGCGGAGAAAATCCACAGAGAAGAACGGGTGTGAATTTGGACGCACTATGCGTCGTTCGGGCCCACAGGGTTAATGTAGCTATACATAAGCTAGTTAGGTAGCTAGCATTTGGCTAACATTAGCTGTGACTGATGTGAGAAGATGTGACTGGACACAATTGTGACACCAATGTAATGTGTGTCAAGTGTCGCTTTTACAGGTCCCCAAGCCACATCTTTTAAATATCTTCAAAATTTGGTTGCCTTTATAATATAGACGAGTCCAGCACATAGGTCAAGGTCAAGGTCAAGGTCAAATTTATTTATATAGCACATTTGTACAATCTAGAAAGCACTAAAGTATTAAAATACAACTATAGAAATAGAAAAATACAGTATTTGAGCACACAGTACATAGAAATATTAAGAGTAACAAGAGAAAACAAAATAAAGTGCACAATAGGCATAATTAAGTATAACAGGAAAACTAATCGATGGTCTTTCAGGTTCCGAGCTTGCTCGAATGTTATCGAAGCACAGATTAAAAAAAGGGGCAGGACTTAGGTATGGTCAGCTGTAAGCCATAGTGTCTATTAATAAACATTGAATAGATCAAACTAATTAGCAATGCACTGCTAATTCTGTTGTCCAAATATCCCCATTTGTTGAATCCAGAATAATCCGTCCTAGTTTTTTTGTGAAAAATTGAAAAAACACAATGCAAATTAAAGAACTGAGAAAACAGAACTGAACAGAGCATGCTGCAAAATTTTCCATCATCATCATCTTATACCAAATCCAAGCAGCAACCTCCGGGGCTCAAAAATAAAGCCATCATGGAAGTGCTAAAAACTGCAGTTCTTTAATGGCCACTTGAGGCTGGCTCCAGAAGCGAGTCAGTCCCCATGGACCCCCGTGTTAAAATGTCTAACTTTACAGCAAAAATAAAAACATTTACAGCCTGGTACAAAAACAGTTTTGGTCTTTAGAGATAATTTCCCCCTTCATAACAACTGACGGGGGTGAATTTTTATATAACACACCTGTTTACATTTTATTAAGGCTAAAAGTTACACATAATTAAGGGTGGGCTGCTTTGAGTGACAGCCGATAGTGCCCTCAGCTTCTTGGTCAGATCCACCCCTTACTCCTGCACACCACCAGCCTTTCGCCCAAATATGATCACTTCTGGCTCCACAAACCAAGATGGCGACAGCTGAAATGACAAACTTGAGGCTTCAAAGCAGGAGTCCTCAAATCAATCTGCGACTTAACTGTAACTACGTCCATTATTTTTACATTTACATTTTACAACCCTATTATAGAGTATCTTACTTTCTGAAAACAAGCAGTAAATAAATTATGAAGAATTAAGTGTCATTTTGCATGCAGTGATCTATCTTACATCACCACCTCAGTCTTATTTTAAAGCACTGACTCTGAGTCTTAAAGGCGTAGTCTGACACAAATACACTTGTTAAGATCGACGTTTTGTTCAGTGCACAATAAAGTTCTGGCTCTTCACATTTCATATATTGCAATAAAGGGCCTTGTTCAGTATTCTCTCCAAATTAAAGTTATAAAGTCAACCATAATTTGCAAAAGTCAGCTCTCAGCTGGTTGATTCAGGGGGGAGAAAATGAGTAATTTTTGAGTCAGAGTGGTCAGAGTGATTTTCAGTCTGGGGCTCAATGGAAAAGAGGCCCTTATCTGGTGAGTAGGTGTTCATAAGGCCTATTTCTGGTTGGAGTGCCGACAGACGAGCTCAAGTGTTTCCTCTGTTTTATCAACCACACACACATTCTCACATACGCGCAATGACACACAGCAACTCACACAAGCGAAGGCACACACTGAGATAGACCCACACACATTTGCGTGCTCACACACACCAGTGCTGTGGCGAAGCACCGATGAAATCCTCACAAATCAACACTCAACACGATCTGGGAGAGGGTGAAGTGTGACAAAACACACACACATTGAGCTCAATATTCTGTCACCCTGTCACTATGGCAACTGGGGCACAGCAATAACTAGTGTGGTGAAGTGTGAGCGTGTTTATGTGCGAGATTATAAGTACCTCAACGGATGTACACATTTGTTTGTGTACGAAACATGTGCTTATGCGTTTAGGTGTCTGCGTATGTGTGGCTATGATTAACTTTTATGGATATACAGTATCATCTCACCTCTCTTTAAGCCTGTGAAGAGGATAGTCGAGGGGGGTTTCAGTAAATACTCCCGCAGCTACTGCGGGAATCCTTTCGATCTCACATGTAAAAAGATGAGAGTCGACAACATCTGCTCTTCATCACAGCTGATGTGTTATTATTCATGCCCCAGGCAGGTTGGTCTCGAAGGTGAATGTGGCTCTTACTGTACCTTTATTAACAGAACTCACTTGTAACCAGACATTGCATTTTTAAGTGGCTCCTGTTTTTTATCCAGCTGAGGAACATTGTAAATAGGTTCCCTTGTTGCTCTGATTCAGAACAGTGGTCAAACTGCTGACCACAGCTGAGGTTGAGTCGTCCTGTTATACCAGAGAAATGAGTGTTTTTAGCCTCGCTAACAACAAGGCTCTGGGGATAGTAATGTCAATTACAGGTCGGTCCACCACTTGAAATATTCTGACAATTGCTGTGACGTTTTTAGACATTTATGTTCGTGTGGTGATTGCCACCATCAGGTCAAAAATGTTTTTATCATCCAGTGAAATATCTTGACATCTGCCAAAGGGATTGGCACAAAATGTTGTGCATTTACAGTATGGTTCCCAGAGGTAGTGTCCGATCGACTCTGATGATCTCCTAACTTCTTGTCTGGTGCCATCACCAGGCCAAACCCTCAGTTTGTGCAATTGTTTGTTCAAATACCTGCACTTGGGCGTTTGCTGTGAACAGGGGGGAGCAAGGACTGTTCACGGCATGATCAGCTGATCAGCCGACTGGCTGTCAGACGTTAGGATGAGTATCTGACAAGTCAGAAATTTTAGTCTGCTGTTGTCAGGCTTGCACACAGCTGAGGCAGTCATGAGTGAGTTCCACAAGGTCAGTGCCTTTTTCTCACTGAATCAATCATACAGTGTATACCCAGCTAGTTTGCTGGTGCTGCTAACTTGCTGTGTACTTGCTTGTGTGCATGTGTGTATGTGTGTAAGAGAGAGCAAAAGAAACTAAGAGTGAGGATCAAAACCTGAACTGACCTGCACATGAAATTGCATTTTCAGCTCTTTTTGGATCGTCTGTCTCTACATCATTGTAAACTGTACCTCTGCCAGTGAGAAAACTTCTACTTGCCCAGGAGCTTTCAGAGGAATCTTTATTGACAATTGTCAATAACCAGAACAGTCAGCAGAGACCAAGAGGCTGTGTTGTTGTCAATTTTACACTTACAGTGTGAGCACTCAGGTCGTGGCTTGACCATCAGAACTGTACAGTGTGAGCACATAAATCCTGAACTTTGGCTTTACATCATAGACGATTAACTTGTATAGTGAGAGTTGGAATTCACAACATTTCTGAAATAGGCTCAAATTGTACAGTGTATGCCCAGCTTTAGATGGCAACTGTGGTAAACACACTTGCCAAACATCAGCATGACTGTGGGTATAAAGCCGTCACTGGCTGCCTATCCCAGATGCTCAAAATCCTTGTCACTACATGGAACATGTCTTGTGTAGCCAGGCCGATATCCCCACTTGTTTTAGCGCTGTGAATGAAACAACGACCTGGCAACCTACATGCTTAAATGTGTTTTAATGTTTATGTGGCATTTTCTTTTGCAGAGATTTGGACATTTTAATGCAAGGGCTCACATCCCCACGTGCAAATGTTCCACCAAAACCCTTCTGACACTGTTTTGCAAGGGCACTGTTGCTGCATCCTCAACTAAGTGCTGCCCAAGATGATTTTGATTGGTTTAAAGAAATACAAACAACCAAGAGCACGTTTTTTGCCATAGTGCAGAATTATGAAAGTCTAGCCAGACCTTTTTCCAGCGCTGGCACAGCATGAGATAAGTTAACAATCTCATGGTGAGCATGCTGACTTTAGCATTTAGATCAAAGCACAACTGTGCATAAGTACAGAGCTGCTAGCTTCAGAGTCTTACCTCAGTGGCCATGGTATAATCTTGCATTCATCAATTTATTTCCATTAGCAGGACTTCCTTGGATTGTTTTCAAGCAGTCCTGAGTGCAACCGTCTTGGCAGGGTGCACTTAAAGGTCTCATATTACAATCACTGATATCCTTAGACTGACCATGGGTGTATACAGAGAGCTGGATATGGCGCGGCCATTTACCCTACTATCAGTACTTACCACAGCTGCCCTTACAAACTATGTATTGTTGCATGGAGAATGCATACAATTGAGACATAAAAACTTCAAATTGCTCCTTGAACTTTGACCCTCTTGTTCAAATGTTTGTTGCGGTTTGTGGCACAAAGTTTGAAGTAAAAAGAAAAGGCATGCAGTAACTTATTCACAATAGTAAGATTACATATGTATTTGTCTGTCATTGCTATTTTCATTGGCAGTTGGTTATCTTTATGTTAGTTTGTTCACATAAACAATATGTATTCCTATTATTGATATCAATTCGATCATGATAGTCATCAGACACTTGAAATCACAGTCATCTGTAATTACAGCTCCTGTCAGTTGTCAATGAGCCAGGAACTAGGAAAGATTTTAGATAATATGATATGCAGTATCTCTCTTCATCTACCGTATTTTGACTGTCCGTCTGTCCGCCTGTCTGCCCGCCTGTTCAACTCCATCAGTCAGGATATACGGGAGTTCGGATGTGCCTAGATCATTAAAGTTAAAATGGGTGAGCGTGCTGGGTTACAAGGGGCTCTCCCTGCTTCATTAATAATCCATAGGAGACCAATTCACCTCCAGACAGCAGGAATACTAACTAACCTCTTCCTCGGCCCATTCACAGACTCTCCCTTTCTTCATCTCTCTGTCTGTGCATGTGTGTCTCACACATCTTCTGGTGTGTGAGGTCTACCTTTTGCATCTTTTTGTGTGTGTTTTTCTTATAATGACCTCTAGACAAGCCATCCTCTCCTGTCTGGAGGTCAGCTTGGTGAAGTGCTGTAGAGAACGTCTCCGACTTACCATCTAATGGGTTTGCTTAATTAAGCATGTGGATGGTGTGTGGATTTTCTCCATCTCATGTTTATTTTTTATTTCCTAAAATGTGGGGTGTATGAACTATATCTTGGTTTGTAAATGATGAGTTGTAGATTTAAACACAAGAATAACTTAGCTGTGGCTTAAAGGCAGGTGGTAGTATTTACAACAACAGCAGGATAGCTGCAGGTAATAGTGAAGCCAAATTCATACTTACTGCGTCCATGTATCTTAAAGGGTGTGCTTTGGAGTACATGACCTAAATGTTTTTACCTGTAAGGGTCCATGTGGACCCCTATGTCAACGTGTACTTGTGATTGTGCTGATTGTACGCATATCAAGCATGCATGAACTGCACATGCTCCAGTTACAAAATATAATCTCTTGTTGTTGTTCACCAGTTTACTGCTTTCCCTGTCCCTGGTCATATTCTTGTGTGAGGACGTGTAAGATATCTTGTGTAAGATTTAGAGGCATCTTTTGGCAGAAATCAAACACTGGCTCTAGATAGAGCCATTTGCCTTTTTCGGGTCAGCCATTATTGTTCTCCTACAATCTAGGCACACAGGAGAGGATTCATTTCTGCAACTTCACAGCTATATTCTACTAAATCCTACACACAAGACCTTAAAGTCAAAATGATAAAATAAGTCAATAGCACTAAGAATCCACAGCAATGCCAGCACCTCTTCAAGGCTGTACTTAGAAACAGCAATGCTTTGAGCTAAATGCTAACATGCTAATGGAAGGTTTTACGGCACATCAGTTATTGAGACATTTCACTCAAAAGGCAGTGTGACTGAAAAATAGACTTACAGTGTCGAGATCATGAAATGACAAAATCTAACCTATTTTACAAATAATTTACCACGATAATTTTTACTGTTATCATTCCTTCAGAAACTGACATTAAATGAGAAGGGTCCACAGCTAACTGATGACAGTGTTGACACATGTTCTTCCTCACAGCATGGCACATTTATTTTCTCTTTTTGCATTTTTTCTAGTTGGTAAGCTAAAGGTCACAGATACACTCCTATTTAAATCAATCCGACCGTCTCCACAGGCGGCACAACAGCTCATGTTAAACTTATACTATATGCGCATAAACACAGCTCGAAGCATATTTTAATGAATTAAGTTTATTTTCTTCCGTTTGATATGCATAACTACAGTTATTATATGATGGGCTCTGTGTGCTGCAAAACGCGAGGGACCTACATTCAGTACTGCACCTGAACACATCCTTTGTAGACACAGAGGGAGCGCTGAAACTGCTGCCGCTCTGCTAAAATGCCAAAACATATGCACAGAAAATTTATGCCAGTTGCTATGGACAGATATAACAGTCAACCTTGTGCAGATATATTCAATATCAACATTTCACAATTTGCTATATAGGTTATTTAACAATGTGTCTTCATAATGCTGATAAAAATGTAATCTGGGTGCCATTGCATTTCCTTTAAAGCATATTTTCTACTGTAAAATAAAAGTATACACATAATTTCTAGATACAGTATGTACCCAGGGCTGCAGCTAAGAGTTATTTCCATTGTCAACTTAATCTACAATTACTGATGTTTTCAAATATCTTGTTTCGTGTGACCAACAGTACAACAACCCAAATTAATTTCTGACTCAGCTACAGCTACTTCTACCGCAACTACAAATAATAATTAAGATTAAAAATACACCGCAAAGGTACAAAAAAGAAAGTAAAGATAGAAAAAAAATGTTCAAGACTCATTTTAAAAATGATACCAAAGTTAAACATTACCAGATATACCAATAGAAAAATGGAAAAACATTATCTTTAAACACAGTAATGGTGTAGTGGGTGTAAAGGTATGCAGTGCAGAGCTGCACCGCTCTATCTCTCTTTCTTAGTTCAACACAACAACACCAGCGTTTGAAGTTGGTTGTTGTTGTTGTTGTTGTTGTTGTTGACAAACACGTGGCTTGAAGGTGCCCTGGCCTGTAACATCAGACAGGACTGCACCAACGTAGAGGGATGGATGAGCGGATGACATTAATGATTCATGGCCGGAGTTTGGTTGTTGTCGGTTACTGGCAGAGCGCCTGATGTCCCTCCAGACTGGCTAAACGATGATGTCATGCTTTAGAGTATCGATTAAACTCTCCCCTCTAACACATCACTCTGTCTCGCTCTTTCTCTATTGTTCTCTGTGTTTCTCTCTTCACTTGTGCCTCCCGTTCCTCTCCGCTCCCCCTACACTGACCTCATCAAGTCCATCATCAGAAACCAGATGCGGCCACTAAAACAATAAAGCTCCCATCCAGAGAGTCATAAAACACATCATAATCAGATGGTCTATGCCAGGATCAATAATTTCCAGTTAGACCCAGTACCCTAGGAGGCAGTTTTGGATGCTGCAGCGGGATGCAGAGGGGGCTGAGAGGATTGATGGGGGCCGAGAGTTGGGTTACATCTAAAGTGCACCAGAGAATCAATAGTTTGTGGAGGCCTTGGCACGTAGTCAGAGTTATGGACCGGTCTCTCATGGGATCTGGAGCACATAGGCCTGCTCTACAGAATAGCCCTGACAAAAACAACAGATTGAGTTGCACTTTCAAAAAGCATTACACTTGTCATCAATTTAAATCATAGCAGTTGCCTATTGTTAGACAAAAATATATGCGCTTTCTAAAAAAACTGACGGGCTGTGTTTTTTGGATATGATACAGTGAAGCTTCATGATTCCAAGAGCCTACACTGGGTTGCAGCTATTTATAAAACCTCTGACTAAATTTGTATCTGAGTCCTTTCTGAGTTCTTGGGAATATCTAGAAGTGGTGAAAGAAGGACTCTGATCTTTTATTTACAGCACAGTTGCAGGAAAATTGGCATAGTACGTTTCTGCAAATCAAGATTACATTACATCTGCATCATCATATTAGTGTTTTTAAAATGAGGTAGTATATGAGCAGACTTTGTAATCGGGAGGTGGAGGGAAGGTGGATGCTGTGGCACCTTAGCAAGATACCTGCCAAGCAGCAAAGCGGCTCGTGTTTGTGGTCTGAAAAATACGTGCATTCCTGGAGGTTACTGCTCTTTGGGATGAATTGGCTCTAGAATTACTACAGTTATCTGATAGCCCTCTTCAATACACCTGCTGGCTTGACTTCCCTTGACTTGACTTGTCACGTCAGCTCAGCGTTGCAGGGATTTACATCTCCATAGAACAGTGCTACCAGCATTAAGGTGTGACTTTAACTGATCATGCGCTTATCTTGAGACGATGACGTTTAAAACCAGCACCCTCCATAGCACTGTTTATTATTGCGCTACTTGTCATCACTGATTTTCAAGTTTTTGATGATTTTGCGTGGCAACGATCTCTTGTTGCTTAAAAAACATAGATAGGATGACTTTTTTTGAGACACAGTTGAAACTGATAGAGCATGTGCTGTCTGGTAATAGCAGCAAAGTTTGACGCTGACTTATTCCTGATTGATGACAAAGCCCATCTGACGTCACCGCAGTCCATTTGAAAGCGGCCAGGGGTGCTTTGATCCAGGAGAGGGCCCATCTTAGGCTTGAAGAGCAATCAAAAGAGTAAGTGATGGAATGAGCCATCCGCAGTTTCACTGTAACAACCATGGGTATTTAAACTTGCATGGCCTAATCAATGAGACCTGTTGGTGATACTATGAAAAATGACAGTTATTGGGATTTCACTTCTGTTAATGTCTGTACTAAATGTAATGAAAATCCATCCAATATCCTGAGATATTTTACTCTGGAGCAAAATGTTGTACTGACATTGCCATTTCTAAAGCCTCAAAATGGTAAAAAAAAATAAATAAATGTACATGAGCAATCTAAATTAAGCCTTTCGAGGAAGGTTGAATGTTAGTGTATGGACAGTAAGAGAGGCATGTAAGAGAGGCATGTAAGAGGTCCCAATGACACACTTATGATAGAGTATAATGGCTAATGGTACAAAGGACGTTTGTGGTGCTGAATAGGTGCATAACATACCAGAGTGTGGCATTGAAAAGAGATTTAGAGCATAACAGTTGGTACAGTAAACGCAAGACATTCATGATTTTTTTATGTGACAGTTACATTCATTCAGCTTTGATCAGACTTCATTCAAGATGCTAAAAACCAGCAGAACATTTGGGGAGAAAAGGAAAAAAGATTAAAGAAAAGAGATGAATATACAGTAAAATACTGCTAGTCACTACTCAGACTAATTCTACAATACTATACAATACAATACATATATACAATACAGGAGCTTAGTTCATATGAAGTTTAAAAAACAAAACACAACAAAAAAAAACACGATACAGCAAACCATGACTTAAAATGAGTGTGGGCCAAGGAAGTAAAGTGGTCCCTTCCCTACTTTCTACCCCTCTACTTCTGCCCCCTTTGCTCAGACCACACCCATCTTCGAACTCGGCTGTCATTGTGATCTCAAGGCCCTGACACCAAGCTGACAGTCAGTGTTGCTGTCGGACAATGTTGGGCCATCAATGAAAAGCTGTAGGCCTATTATTTGCGGTGTGTCCCTCACCATTAGCCTTCGTCGGCCCTCGTCTCCTCTCATCAGCCCTTGTCTGCTTTTTTTCCCAGCTAATTCAGTATGTGAAATCTACATCCGAAATGGCGGAGCCCATTGGTGAATGAAATCACTCTGATTGGCTGATCTGCTGGTGCGGAGAGTTATTTCCTCTCATGTAGGTGCAGAACATACGTGCTGGTTGGCCATTGGCTGTTTTGCAGTGTGTTCATGTGCAACATTCTGGCCAAGACACAGGCGATGTCGGGCAACGTGACAGTCGGCCTTTGTCGCTGCTAGTTCTTTGACGTCAGTTTGGTGTGTCTGGGCCTTCAGCTACCCACCTGTAAAGTTGCGTGACTGCATCTTGTACAGTTGTGTCCCCAGACAGACAGACAGACAGACAGACAGACAGTGAGACAGACAGACAGATGGACACATAAACACCTGCCAAAGTACTCAACACAGCTACTGTGATACTTCCCACTACAATAGGTGTCTCCAGGACAACATTTTGCCACGATGACACACACAGACTCACGATGTGAAAACAATACCAGCCGTCAAGTCATTGTCGTGACTGGTAACAATGAGACATGGCAAGATGAACCCTTTTGTACTGCATTTCCATCTCAAGTTTGTACTGTTGCCTATGACTGCCTCGTGACAACAAATGGCAATGTACAAATGTCTTGTTCTCATCTGTAATACCCAAGGTTTGTTTTATTCTTCTTTCTTATTATGAGCTCAGCTACTGCTGGAGGACTGACGACTAGAGTGTGTTCTCCTCAGAGCAGAGCCGATCATGTGACTTTTCACACATCACTGTGTTTCACTCAGGATGTTTGGACACAGCCAGCGACACTGCCCAACCATGTTTGTGTGTTTGGATACACAATGGAGGCCAGACCAAGGCACACACACACACACACACACACACACACAAACAGAGTAAGAGAGAGAATGAGTGCCCTGCATTTGCCTTGCTGAACTGCACTGCAGAGCTCCATTCATAGTTAATCAATGGAGAGGAAATGTAGATCCTAGATTCTAATTATCCTTTGCATTGGCGTCTTTCCTCTCTCTCTGTCTTTTCTCCTTCCTTTATCTGCCTCTCTTATATCTTTTTTTCTTCCAAATTTGTCTCATACTACCTCGCTTCATCTCTCTCAGCTCCACTTTTCTGCCTTGATCCCTGTCTTTCTCCTCACCCCTCCCTTCCCTCCGCCAAGACTTGGTTTTAGCTGAATGATATATCAAACAGTAGCTCGCTGCTGAATGAGAGGGATTTACTAACACCCCCTCTTATGCACTCTATCTCTCTCACTCACACACACACACACACATATGCATAACAATCCACAGTACTGAGTAATCCACAAGAGGGGATCAAAGGGAGTACTAATTCCACTATACACACACATATGCAAGTGCGCACACACACTCTATGCTATTCATTCATTAATGCTGCACATCTCAGTTTCACACATGACCGGCCTTTAGTTAGTGAAAGAGACGGAGGGAGTGGGTGCGTGCGTGCCTGTGTATACTCTCTCAATATGCTGTTTTCCCTGGTGCACGCACACGACTTTGTCTGCACATACACAGGCACAATAGTGTGTCTGTAGTGAGGAGTGTGCTAATAAAGCATGCTCGCTCTCATGCATGGAGAGATACATTAGCGTGTGCATGAATGCATGTGTAATTGTGCGTGCATGGTCCCGTGCGTTGTTGTCTATGCAGTTGCTCTCCGCCGCCTGCCTGCTCGCTTGGATCTGCTGTCACATGGCCTCTGCTCAGGAACACACGAGGCAGCGGCAGTGCAGAGGAAAATCATCACATCTCACGCTGTCAGGATTTTCTTCAACTTCTCCACCTGCATGTGAGAAAACATTTTCATGGGCTTGCATTCATCAGCTTTGTTACAAATTCTCTTTGGCTATAAAATTAAGATGTTGTCTGTGATAAGGATCACTGCAATGATTAATCAAGTTTAAAAAAAACCTCAGCTGGGACCATAAAGTGTGTTTTTTTTAAACCACTCCTGCAGGATTTCCGACCATTTCAGCTCAAACTCCTGCAGATGCATCATCTCACTCCCACCCTCTCCCTTGGAGATCCTGATCACTCCCACCCACACCAGTGTTTTCTATTGGAAATCTGTCTACCTCACCCTGCACAAAAACAAGACACATGCAGCCCTTATGGATTAAACTTGAAGCTGTGGGACCTAAAATTGGATAAAAATGTTATGGATCGGATCCCTGTTTCTCTGATAGTTTGTGCTGTTTCCCATAGCAGCAGACACAAACCAGATGCTGGAATGTCCGATTTCCAAGAAACAGTGATATTTGTTGCTATCTTTACAGATCAGTTGAGGATAAGGGATGGCCAATTTTTGTGTGTGTATTGATGTTTAAATGAAGTTTACGTAATTGTATATTACTTGTTTACATAGAGTGAAAGGGAAGGGGGGTGAAGGACAAACCAAACTGGAATCTTTTGTGCATATGGTGTATATAGTGGTTTACTGGAAGACTAAACAGCAGTTGAGGTGCCAGAAGAAAAAGTTGGCATTCTACGTTTCATTATCACGTTTGTATCATATGTTTCTAAAGTGATGTAATACTATATGTGAGCTGCACACCACAAACAACAAAACCAGTAATGTTTTAGTCATTGCTGTTTTCAGTAGGGTGTTTGGTTGTGACCCATCTGTGTTTTTCCATCAGCCTTTTGGTTGGGTGTCTTGTGGTGACCTGTCAGCGGGGCCAGTGCCATGAATTTTTTGGTGAGACATCGCTGCTTTCCCATGGTAAGATGCCACGAAAAGTGGCTAGGGATTGTGCCCCTAAAACCAGATATTTAAGCCAACACACTATCTTTTCCTAACCATAACCAATTGGGTTTTGTATTTAAACCTAACCATGTATTAACCACAGCATTGTTGAAATGTAAAGATTTAACATATCGCCTCCATAATGACATGTAAATGTAAATGTAACATATCCGTGGTTTGAAAAAACTTTCAGTGCTAACATTTTTTCTAGGGATTTTGGTTGCCACACATGTACATGCAGGGTTCAGCCTATATTGTACAAGAATTTAAACGCAACACAAGACTTTTTTCATTCACTCAACAGATATATTTCTCTCAAATTTTGTTCACAAATTTGTTGAAGTCGATGTTAGTGAGCAGATAATCCATCCACCTGACAGGTGTGGCATATCAACATGCTGATTAAACAGCATCATTGCTAAACAGATGTGCCTTGGGATGGTCACAATAAAGGGCTACTTTAAATTTTCTGAATACACAACAAAATGCCACAGATGTCCCCACTTTTGTTGGAGTGTGCCATTTCGCTGACTGCAAAAATGTCCACCAGAGCTGTTGCCTGTGAACTGAATGTTCATTTTACTACCATATGCCGTCTCTTGTGTTGTTTCTGTGAATTTGACAGTGCCTCCAACAGGCCCTTTGCATCAGACACAGACACACAGAGGCACCCTTTAGCGGCAGTACGAGACGCAGCAGCATTTTTTGATGCCCTGGGCAACTACTAGAGCAAAAAAGTCTACACTGAGTGGGTGGGTCAAACAAATCCCAGACTTTCACCTTGGAGCCCACTGTTTGTGTCCTGTGTAAAACCAAAGTAAGTCCAGTTATTTTCATAAGATGTATGCCGCGTGACATTATATAATGTTAGCAGCAAATGTATTTACTTTAAGCCAAACCAGGATGTTTTTTTTTTTAAACCTAACCACGTACTTTTGCTGCCTAAACCTAAGAAAGTAATCCTAAAAACGGTATTTACCCACACTTAAACTTAAACACCACAGTTTATTTAAAAGAATTATGCATTTAATGAGCAGGAACAGTGCGTTTCCTGTGAAAACAGAAATTTATTTCAAAAAGAGACATCCATGTAACAAGTGTAAATTGACACGCCATCCCTAAATCCAAAACTGACACAGGAAAGGTACCCAGCACATCATATTTTGACATGTAGGGTCACTGACCAAGGGATTGTATTTGATGACCTTGGAGTAAGAATAAGCATATGTATGTTGCTGATAGGCTGTTTTTCCATTATTTCGAGCATCTTACAAGCATTACCCACACAGACAAAGAGTGGGTTATTCTTGCAGACTTTAGCCAATTTTATGTATTTTGTTTTAGCAAACCAAATCAGTAAAATTCTGCTATGTTAAAACACAGACCTGTCTAAGGACATTTTTAAACATCTTATGAGTGAAAATACTTTCTGCCATGAGAAAGTAAAGCCTGCAAGAAAACACACACCATCTGATGAGCACAGAGTGGTTGCACAAAGATTTTGGACTGACCTGAAAATTCTCTCACCTGCAGCTCTCTTTTCCTCTTGCCAACGTGTTTAATCAACACCTTCATCTAGCAGCAAACTGCGTATGTGTGATTAACAAGATGAGAGACCTACTTTTTCCCCCATCAGACAGACAGCAGCGAGTTTCCAGCTGTAAGCACTGCTCTCCCTCTGCATCGTGTGTGTGTGTGTGTGTGTGTGTGTATGTGTGTGTGTGTGTGTGTGTGTGTGTGTGTGTCTGCTTGTGCGTGTCGACATGTACAGGCCAGCCACCAGGAGCTTCCACTGTAATTACACACACCTTGACAGCAGATTAATTCCTGTGATATAAAAGAAGAGAGAAAGCGAAAGAAGGTGAAAAAAGTAGGAAGGTATTAGTCAGAAAGACTCAGGGTGTTAAATGTATCATTGTAAAACCAAACCTTGTTGCCATTTTTGACACCATGTTTATGGTGTTTACTGGGGATTCTCAACTTGCTTTGCCTGGGGGGCACTTTTGCAAAATAACAGGAGCCCAGGGGCCATTTAATAAACAAACTTTATTATATGTATGAGATAAAATGAATAAACAAGGAAAACCCAGTCAGAGCAGCACAGTGCAGGTCAGAGCTTTCTGGGCTTTGTCTGCACCTCTTTTTCAGGGGGCAGATGATCCTTGCCCGGCACCTAAAAACCTTATTTATATTCAAAGTACAAAAGATATCACTGTGGGAATTAATTTATTTTCATTGTGAATTTTCACTGGTTGGAAGGCTACCTGTCACCCTACTGCAGGCAAGATTTGGCCCACAGGCCATGAGCTGCGTATTGATGCTCTATACTCTTCACACAACACTGCTACTAGTTTCATGACATTACATTTATTTAGCTGACACTTTTCTCCAAAGAGACATTCAACCATGTGGATAGCACCAAAAAAAAAAGAAGTAAGAATCATCCAAGTAAATCAATGACAGCAAATATGCTGGACTGCAGCAAGTGCTACGGAGCCTCAACTTTGAATGTATTGATTTTTTCCCCCCGCTGAATAACAAAGGATTCATGAAAATCAACAAATATTTGATGTGAATAATTGCAGATTTATTATGGTTTATATACATGCAGAATTATGGGTTTGCTGAAAAGAAAAGGTACTAGGTGAAATAAGGTTGAATAAGGTTCACTAAGATGAGGAGATCAGTGAGTTGCAATTAAAAAATAAACATGATAAATGTACTTGAGGGAATTAAATTGGGTGGTGGGAAAGTGTCTATTTGTGTCTGCAAACAGAAGCTGCACTAGTAGAAGTGTGCAGCACTTTTAACAGTACAGTTTAGATAACAATCGTGTGATTTTAATTCTGAGATTAAAGCTCATCAAAGTGTTTCTGGTTGGTCTGGTTTACTGTACATTTTTGGCGCACATGGTAACACAAAGTAAAGCAAAAACACATCTACTGTAGTTTGATGCACACTGATCAATAAAGTGGTTTGAAAAAAATGTAATTAGAAAATGGTCCAGGGTTTGAAAAGGGTTTGATGAATACAAATATAGAGCAGATCACTGAGTGAGATGGGTGAATGGTTTTGTCCAGGCTTAAAGAAAAGAAGCAGGATAATAATCAGAGCAAACTCAGAGCCAAACAAGTCCATCAATATACATGACTCAACTCTCTGAGGAGCTTGTCCTTGTTAGAGAGGCTGTGTATTTCTTTTTCACTTTACTGTATTTTTTCACAGAGCCTCAGCAAAGAATATTGAAGGTCAAAAACACACCCAGGCATGACCATCAATGGACTTTGAGAAAACAGCTTCATATAAGAGTGATTTCATAATTAGGTTTTTTAAATCTGGAAATGTAAGGCACAGTGTCCGGAGAGAAATCCAAAGTAAAAAACATACAACATTTACAGCAATCGAAAATGATTCACAGCATCAACTTAGGCTTACCAAAACTACAATATGGATTGTTTAAATGATTTTCAGCTACCTAGCTTCATAGAAGATAAACAGACACAGCCAGATTATTATCAGAAAGACATGTGTTAAACCCCAGCTATCTTAACCCACTCTCATCCCAACTCGTCAAATACTGACGCTTCATCAGTGGTCCTAAAGTTTAATATAGAACCCTCCTGCATCAGTTTGGGATGCTCACAGATGACGTTTCCATTGATGCTTGGTAGATGCACTGTCTTTTCAAAATACATTTTCATTTCAAACGGAAATGTGCAGTTTCTGCTCATTAAATACATATAGTCTTTTTAAAAATAAACTTAGAACATAGGTAAAACACTTCATTTTTAGGTTTATTTCCTTAAGATTAGGCAACAAAAGCACATGATTTGGTTTTAAGTAAGTACGGCTCTTACTCGCTATCATGTCACATCACTTTGCGTGATATACGTCACCAGTGCAGCATACTACACATACTAGCCCATGTTGTTATTAAAATAACTCAATGGACTTTCGGTTTCACACTGGAATTGAACTGTGGGCCACTGGGTGAAAGTCCAGTGTTTGCATCTGAAATAGCCCAATTTTTGGAGCCAGATGTGAATCAAGGTTACTAAGAGCCCAAGATGATGCCTAGCAGACACCTTTAATCATGCACAAATTTAAGCCTTAACAAAATTTAAATGGGTGACTTATGTAAAAATCCACCCGCTGTACAGTTGTCATGAACGTGTAAATTAAAGAGACCAAAACTGTTTCTGAATCAGGCTGTAGACATGTTTATTTCTGCTGTAAAGTTGGGCATTTTAACATGGGGGTGTTTGGAGATTGACTCACCTCTAGAGACAGCCCAAAGTGGCCATTAGAGGAACTTAAGTTTTTGGCACTTCTGTGTTGGCTGTTTTTTTTTTTTTTCAGCCCCGGAGGTTACTGCTTGAGTTCAGCAGACTTAAAATAAACATAAACATATCCATTATGTTTTCTTTGCCACAGTATACCATCCTATAAACATATAGTTTATAAATACACAAAGTGACCCAGTTCCAGTGAAGTTTTATGAAATAATGTATTGGCAATACTTTGCATGTTATACAACGTCTCAAAAGACTAATTGTATAAGTGTGAAGCTGCGACAGTAAAGATTATCAACAGTGAAAAGTGTCAGGAGCGGTGTTGTTTCCGCTCAGGGTCAACCAGTCACAGAGGGTTTAGTTGCTTTATTATATGGAAGAGTTTGGGAAGTGGGCCAGAGTGTAAATTGGTGTCAAAGTGACAGGCGCGCTTTGCTTCTGACACAATTCTTCTGCTAATTATGGCTTATATGTGTTTATTATTTGTGTTCACAGATTAATTACAGTATAAAAATATGACTTTATAATTGCTATGTATGTACGTATTTAACCGCTGTGAAGTGTCAGGAAGTCATGTCTGAAATTAACTGTCCTACATTATATCCCACATCACAGGTTACAATATGCATCTGTTACCTAACAGGTGATCTTAATGATTGACAGAAAAAGATTCCACATAATCATGCAGGTTGTTATAAGATAATTATATATTTAGACCGTGTTTTCAGTTCAAAAATGTGTTGTGATTGGACAGAAAGTGATTCTATCCTACTTTCCTTCTCGATGGTATCTTTGTTCTTGTAATAAGCAATACGAAGAAGGATCCTAATGCACACATGGCAGCAGGGTTGGACAGTTAAGATGGTAGGTCTAAGGACTGCCCAGATACCTGCCCTCCACCCCACAAGTTCAACTGGTCAATATGTACTTTAAAGATCCCCTCCACTCAAAATTGTGTTTATCTTTTGTTCATGCCCCCTAAAATGTCTGACCTTGACTGTACTGACTTTTTTCTGTGCAAAGTTTGACACAAGAGAGGTGAGTTCACATTTCGCTACTGAAGGGTACGCACCCGGTCACAAATTTAAAGGCCAATCACTGTCTAATATACAAATGCCAGCAAAGAAACCTGAACCCTCGAGCACACAGTCGGCTGATGGAATATATCTTCCTGGAACCTTTCTTACACTTCTGGTATGAAAAGACTTAATAAAAATATGACAGTGTGAACACACGTCTGATAGTCTCCGATTTTGGTGCACAATAGACTCCATCTGCTGAGCTTGAACATGAATGTCTGAAAACAGTGGAATTACATTCGTCATGTGACGCCATGTAGCCCAAAAAGACTTTTTCCCATAGACCGCCAAATGACTCATTTCAATATCTGAATTTGATCAATTTTGTCAGATGACATTTGAAAAGTCTAGAACATAAACTGTATAATGGATGTAGCTACCCATTGGTTTTTGGACTCCCATTTTGAAGCCTCGAGTTGAGCATTACAGCTGTCACCATCTTGGTTTTTTGGAGCCAGAAGTAACCATATTTTGGTGAGAGGCCAGTGCTATGGAGGAGCGAGGAGTAAATCTGACAGAGAAGCTGAGGACACTATCAGCACTCAAAGTTACATATAATTACATATAATTAAGGGCAACAAACCTTCTCTTATGTTACTTTAAGCCTTAATTAATTGTAAAGTCTGTTATATAAAAATTCAACGTAATTAGCTATAGAGACCAAAACAGTTTTTTGTACCAGGCTATTAACATTTATTTCTGCTGTACAGGAGGGCATTTTAACATGGGGGTCTATGGGGATTGACTAGCTTTTGGAGCCAGCCTCAAGTGGCCGTTCAAAGAACTGGCTCAGTTCCAGTAAGCATCCCAGTAAGTTATCCCAGTGAGTCGTCATGCACAACAGCACAACAGGGCCT
The DNA here is from genome assembly GCF_006386435.1 of Epinephelus moara. NCBI lineage: Eukaryota > Metazoa > Chordata > Actinopteri > Perciformes > Serranidae > Epinephelus > Epinephelus moara. Next base: position 32,654,921 of record NC_065529.1, on the reverse strand, counting down.
CCACAACATCGTTAACAGACCACAGAGTACGAGTCATGTTTTTCTGTCATTTGGTTCAACTGGTCAACAGGTGCCCCCGATTGTTACCATGGATTCACTTGTCAGCATTGTTACTGACTGTTACCATAGAAACAAAGCTCTTAACCTGTGGGTAGGTGGCTAACTTTTCAGGCTCAACATAAGTTGATCTTAATTTGTGTGAAACTGTCAGACTTGCTTTAGATTAATTAAGACAAATGTAACAGTACAGACCAAGAGTACAATATCTGTGTGAAACTTTGTGACTGATTGTGCTGTTTGGATGTGCTGCTCTGATTAATTAATGCAAAGTGAGCATATAATGTGATCAATTAATCATTGTCACCTGCTGAGCTGAATGACACACATCCCAACACCTCTATAGTCTCATTATCAGTGTAGGTACCTGATGAACAGTCATCTCTCTCATTAATGCAGAGTACACCAAGTGCTGTGTGATGTACCTCTGCTCATTTGTCCTGACGCTCACATTTTACAGAAGTGTGATAATCTCCTCTGAAGGTAGCAGAGGTGTTATGATATAAGATCATATTGTAAACCCTGGACTGGTAGATAAAAAAATCTTGAATTTAGGGACTGTTCTTTATTTATCAGAGGAGGGGGTGGCTGGGGTGTGACTTTGTTTTTCTTTTTTTAAATTTTATTATTTTGACCCTCACTGAAGCTACAAATATTTGTCCTTGTCCATGTTTGAAGGTTAGACCAAAATCCTGAAGCTGAAAAAAGTTTTTCACTCTTGTTATGCTTCCTGGTTAGTTTGTGCAAATGGTTTATTTTGGGCCAAATTTTAAATGAGACGTAGAATAAAGTAATTTTGATGAGATGTCACAATTTTAGGATCAGATTTGGTCTGACAGAAGCATTCGTCACAAATGATGTGTCTGAGGACCATCAGAAATTTGAAAATCCAACAATTATTTCTGTTTTTACAGTTTCTAGCTATGATAAATGGTGTAATTTTAGCAATCTGTAGTAACATGAATAAAAAATACCCTTTGATACCCTCCCCAAGCCAAAAGTGCTTATAAAATTATTTGACATGCCTTCCCCTTTTTGCATTTGCCATTTCTTAAACCATTGCCCACCTAGCCCTACTGATCAGGCAGTTGAGCAGTCAGGTGATCTTCAGAGGAGAAAATCTCACATAGGACCCCCTGGAGGGCAGGTGAGGCATGACAGAATGTGGAAAACCCCAGAACAAGTAGTGGGACCAAGAAAAGATAAAAGCTGGGTCAGAAAATCCCTTTCCTACTTGCTGCATGGTGAGCTATATTCTCTTTCCCCTATTTTATTGGAGTTTGTGATTTCTTCTTGTAGAATTTATATAGCACCCTCAAAAGTTTCCCCAAAGGAACAAAATAAAAATTGAAGTCCATAGCAGATATATGTCGTTTTACTAAAATCCCACAGTGCAGTTCTTCGCCTTTTATAGATGTGAAAATACTGTCATTCAAAACAACACCCACAGCAAATTTATGACTCATAAGTGTTAGAAATCTCAATGTAAAGCTAACTATAGAGTCAAGTGATGTTTACTATGTAGTGAATTAATTATATTGGATTAGATTTGTCATTGCACACATATGAAATGCCACCCATTTCAAATGTTATCAGCTGATTAAATGGCTGTAAGGTTTTAGTTTCACTTCTGGTAGGTTTAGGTGCCAAATCTATATGGTTAGGTTTAGGAAAAGATCGTGGGCTGGTTGGTTTCACATAGGACACAAACAGCGGCCTCCTAAGTGAAAGTCCTATGTTTGTTTGACCCATCTACTCTGACCCTCTCCCTATCTGGACTTTGTTACTCTTTATACTACATCACCTGACTTCCTCCTTTGCTCCCATCATAATCAATGTGGCCACTAAAGGTTACCGCCTTATAATAAACATAAATGCAGGAGGTAGAGTAGTACCTCAAATCTATGCTCCCAATAACAACTGATGACGGACATATTTAATGGGCCGATAACTTCTGAATCTACCAGTAGGTGTAACAGAGCCCTTCTGATAACCATTGATAACACCCACTCAATCACATGATCATATTGAACTTGAATATTCGTAGCAGGTGGAAATGCAGTTTAGTATCGAACATCACCTCATTTACTTGATGTTATTTAATTCAAAACCTCCTTTTTCAAAGCATCAACACTTCAGAATGATTGCATTTTCATATCAAACGCACCTCACATCTCAACGCCCCCTCAGTGTTTTTTTTCTGCAGTGCATCTCATTAGTATAATTCAGTAGAAATGCCCAGTGGCAGAGATGATAACTTTTAATCTTCATCTCTGTCTCTCTCTCTCTCTCTCTCTCTCTCTCTCTCTCTCTGGAAGGACAATAGTGAGTCGTGCCTGTTTGAGGCCAGTCTCTTCCCACCTTCCCACTGAGACAGAAAGCAGGTCAGAGTAAGACTGGCTGTCCCTGAGACACATATTGTATAACAGGCTACCCAACAACACTGTGTTCAAAAATACCCAATGCTTAGCTGCGCTGTGTGCAAGTGTGTGCGTAGGTGTGTTGTGAAAACACATATATGTGTGTGTGTGCTGTATGTGCAATAAATGTGTGTGTGCACTGTGTGAATGTGAGCGAGTGTGGCTGTGATACAAGTGAGTCACCAGAATATGATTAATACAGTTTGTTTGCTTTTTTTCTGGTCCATTATTTAACCAGTGAACCGCTTTACATTATTCTGTGACACCTGAGATAAGGACACTGTCCTCCTGAGAAGAATGTCTTATTTCAGCCCCAAAACATCTGATTACGTTCAAGTGACAAAGCCCTCCAAGCGACCATAGGAAGTCAGGTGACTTTATCATTCTGTAGAATGAAAAAGAGGGAAGAGGTTGAGATGGGTGGTTGGGTCAGAAAAACATCAAATTTAAGGGGACACTTCCCCTCAAAATCAAAAATACATATTCTTCATCTTACCTGTGGTGATATTTATCAGTCTAGATTGTTTGGTGTGAGTTGCTGAGTGTTGGAGATATCAGCTGTAGAGATATTTGCCTCCTCTTGAGTATAATGGAACTAGATGGCACTCAGCTTGTGGTGCTCAAAGTGCCAAAACAAATTGAAAAACTTAACAGCAGTGTCTCTTTCCAGAAATCATGACGCGGTTACTCAAGATAATCCACAGACCTTGTTTCACCGCACAGAGGGAAGCATGCGTGAAAATAGTGCCTAGCAGTGTGAAAATAGTTCCTGCATGAAACTGCCCACAACAGGGATTGTCATGATGTTCATGTCATGGAGGAGGTAGTGTGGTAAATTTCAGGACTGTACCTCAAAAACTGAGTTTTTGTCAATATTATGAATTCTGTCCTCATGCAAACTATTGCATCAGTGAAAATAAAAGCATCTTTAAACATACAAACGGTTTGTTCGCGTCCATGTAAACACACTGTGGAGCCCCTTTCCCACTGCACAAAAATCCCACTGACACCCACATACATTCAGCTTTTGTATTTTATTTAATGTTTCCAGTCTCACTCTGCAGTCGTTGAATACTGGCACATGGGCAGTGACTTTGTGTCAGACACCAAAAAAAAAGCCGTCATTTCATGTTGGAATGGTGCATGGCCAAGCACTGTCAGTGTGTAATGGCTCCTGAAAGCATCAGGGGGAAATGCGGTCCGACAACAATGTAAGTTAAGGGGGTGAAATGTCCGAGTCGGAAAGGTGGTAGGAGTGGTGGATGGGTCCAACAACCACCAATTTTCACCCAGGAAGCCGGTGTCTGCTTCCTGTGTGAATGTGAAGCCAAACCCTGTCATTCATTTCTAAACCTAACCACATGCGTGTGTTGGCTAGATGAAACCACATGCAGTTGTTTTTGATGGAATAAAAGGTTGCTTCACAATATTGTACTGACTTAGTGCATTTATTTTGATAGGCACTGTATGCAAAGGGTACATTTCCTGTGAAAACAGGAGTGTATTTTGAAAAGACACAAAGCATGTAACAGGCTGAAGTTGTAACAGCGTCCTAGAACGGGCAGATTCACCCAGGCTACCTTGCACATACCTCCATATTTACGTGGAAAGTCCACGACCAGGTGATGATATGTGACGAGGTCGGAGTGAGAATGTGTTGCTACAATCAGCATTCACTCCCAAGACAATTGACTCTGCAGTATTCATGGGTGTTTTTCCACTTCAGCTTCGATCGGCTCCAATTGGCAGTGATGGAAATACGACACCCAGGTGGATGCGCTAATTTTAGCTCTTTTGCTGACATGATACAATAACAGGCTGCAACAAAATACCACCTGTCTCCGTCCGTATTCAAAATCTAGTCAGCACAGAATTCAGAGAGAGACTGAATAAGTAACGGATATAAAAAAGAAGTAACCACCGTAACATTTTCACTGATCTCCATGTTGCTTTATACTGTTTACTAACCTGTTTTCCGAACTGTCCATTACATTGACGTGAAACACCAGTAAAAAAACAACAACAGATCGGCATCCTCGTCTGCTGCAAAGCCGTGCATAGGCCTCTAGTCTAGTGACAATGGGAAAGCAGTCCATCGCCTATTTTATCAGGTTTTATTATGTTAAAAAAAAAACCTGCAAAAATACGCTAATTTTGGTGGGAATAGCATATAGAGTATGTGGTCTAGATGAAGTACAACTTTTTTTTTTATTGTCTGATATCTGATGTTTTGACACTAGTTTGAATTCTGTTTACATGCCACCCTGTCGTCATAGTGTAAAGCCAATCAGCAGTTTCTTACTTAGCATGTAGCTCAACAAGATCGTGACCTGCCCGTGTGTAAGGTTGTAAGTTCAAGCCCCAGGTGATGCAGAATAAACATGCTAATACCTATTCAAGCATTGTTCTGTGTGGATTACAGACATGTGATTTCTAAATTGTTTTTTATTTAGGAATTTTCAAGTTATGCTGTATTATAGCCGTGGTTCATGCAATTCTGCTGACTGACCCTCCTGTGTTTCTCCTTTGTCTTCCTGCTCTTTCTTTTTTCATCTTCCTCCTCTTCCTCCCTCTCAAATGCCTAGTCCTGAATTACAGGTGTGCAGCAGACATTATTCATGTGCTTCATCAACATTGTTCTTAATACGTTTCCCTTGACGAGTCTCCAATAATGGAGAGTGTCTGATAACCTGATACTGTCAAGAGGCTACAGTAGAAAAGTCTCTGCCGTGAGCTTTCTCTTTGCAAATATAACATCGACTGTGTATCCTGTGAACAAAGCAACAAAGTGAGTGAATCAGTGATATGTTATTGTGTGGTGAAGGAGTGTAATGCGTCGGTACTTAGCAACACATCTTTATAATCAGTATGTGCATTCACAATGTGCCAGTGAAAGGAGACTGAGATAATGTAATCATATTTACTGGCTCACATTCATTTTCTGGCTGCTGAGTTTAGAAGTAGTTTGATTGAGAGCGGAGCAGGGACGCCAGAGACAAGTACATTTCAGTAATTAATACTGGAAGAAATAACAGCATGTCTCAGTTTTTCTAGGTCATTTAAATAAAGAAAAAGCCTTATCGTGGGTTTACTTCTAAGAATATTGGATTTGTTGGATATCATGTTGGTGTCATCTACAGAGAAGAGGTGACTTTTGAAATTTTGTGATGTCTAACAAATGAGATCTTTGTTTTTGGTCTTAAGTTATTTATCTGTGCACTTTTCACTGGGGAAAACAAAGCTGTTGATTGTCGATGTTTTGATATGTCAAGATTTAGTGTCTCCAGCTTGTATTTCATGTTTTATTTCATTTCATGTTGTTTATTGCTGTTGTGTATCAGCATTGTTGTGCAAGGAAATTAACATACACCCAAGCAAAGTATACCAAATTTTCTCGAGGGACATCACATTAACATAACAACACCCGTATAGTACCACTACACTGAATGACAATGTAGGATCTCCTGGTGAGTTACGAACAAAACCAGTTGTGTTAACGTGTTTTTGGATTTTATGGCACATAGTATGTTTTTAATCATTGTTTCTGCATCTCCTTGCTGATGACTTTGTGCCTTTTTTCTGTTTGATTTCAATGAGGTTCTGTTGTGAGACTTCATTGCACTTATTGTCATATTACAGTAAATGGACTTTGCATCTGTCTCATGTCCTGACTGACTGTTTAATGAGGACTGACGTCTGTTGTTGTTTCCTTTTGCCAGAAGCAAATTGATGCACAAAGTCAAATATGAAGGGAAAAGTCAAACAACAAGACTGATGTGCAAGGTCACGATGAAAAACAACAGCAAGTACATTCCAAATGTGAAATTCAAGACAGATACATGCTATTCTGGGCTCCAAATGCAAATATGAACAGATTTTTGACACAAAAGAAACCATAACCCTTTTTAGAGTGGTGGAACGTTTTGTGGTATCAAGTGATTTGTTTCTGTAGCACTGAAAGCTTTACAGGATGAGACTTGTAGGATGAACCTACAGATTTAAATGAGTATAGTTGCACACTCATAGCCACGATGCAAAAAATATTTTAATAATTTACTAACATTTCAACATGACAGTCTTCTTCAAGATATTGACCACCCAAAAAGTGAAATCAAATATCAGAATTGCACTCTCCTTTACTTAATGTTTGATCAAACATTTATTTATTCATTTAATTAATTTAACATTGATTTTTAGTTATTTATTATTTTATTCATCATTAAAATGTATCATAAATTTAAAATATTTATAGATATTTTATTTAGACAGACAAAGTTCTTGTACAGCTTCTTTTGTTGAGACAAAATTCAATTCTCTTTAAAATTTGGCTTGTTGTGTTGAATGAGAAAAGGGGTTAATAAAAAATATGTTGTACAGAGTAAGGTATCAGGACTGTATTGGTTTGCTATTTATTCCAACAATCAGAGTTACAGTTTTTCTCAGTCGCTTTGGTACATTTCTCGAATCATCCTCGACATTTGCAAAACAGTAAGTGCATTTCTCAAAACAATTCGTACAGATAGCAAAACACCATGGATTACCCGCAAAAGCCAGTCTCTTGCTCAAAATCCTTAGTTCATCTCTCAAAAGTAAATATCTGTGTCAATGAACATGTCAGTGCCATCAGAATGACAAGTCCTTGTGTGATTGTGTACGGATAAGACAGTCAAATTGCTTAGTCATGTTGTCAATATAACAGTGTACTCTGGAGGGATGTTCTGATGTAAACTATGGCTAAAGTTTTGATGACAATTATTGTTAATTGTAAGTTACACCTTAGTGTATGTGGGAGATTGATTGCAAGAGACTGGACAAGATTCAAATTTACGCTTTTAATGTTTGTACTGTAATTTGTTGACAGACCATGTCACTGCAATACAGAAAGGAAAAGACAGCACTGCATAGCACAAAGAAAAAAACTCCTCCGCCACGCAGCCTCTCTCCTCTTCCGCTTCTTCTTCTCTCTGGCTGTTGACCCCGTCCAATTCCTTGTCCTTCCATTGTCAGACATTGTAACATTGTGTTGTGCTCCGGCTATATATATACTTGCCAGTTGATGGTTCATGAGATGCACCTTTGAGCTATTTCAGAAAACTGGTTGATCATTGGTTGATCTAATGCTTCACACATTTCCCTTCGTTAGAGAAAGTCAAGATTCACCTGGGAGCAATTTACCAATTCAGGACAGATTTAGAAAAAAAGTCTAATGGAAATGTATAGAAATATCCTTGACATATTATGACAACTTGTTCAACCATTTTGCATGTAAAGACTTATGCGATGAACTAATGCCTAAATGTTGTGGGGGGTGGGACTATTCAACAGAGACCCATTATAATACATTTTGATCAACATGACATAAGCAATTGATAATGTAGGAAAGAGCAGAGAATTGTACATAATCATTTGCATGGATGTACCAAAGCATTTGCAACTGGTTCAAAGAAATGAGAAACTGCTTTTTTGATGTGCACAAGTGACACAATGATGTGAAGATTGAACAAGTAGTTTTGAGAATTTCAATTCTGATCTGAGAAATGTACCAATGCGACTGAGAAAAACTGTAACAGAGTGTGTCAGTGAAGACAAAAAAGCAGTTACTGTATTATTGCAGCCTGTATCAGAAGGACTTGGATTCAGCATTTCTAGAAACAATAGAGCCGTCTTTGTTCTCTAAGACAAAAATAAATATTGCACCAATTTGTCCCTCTAACTCTTCATCTCAAGGATGGAGGGGGGACAGATGAATGGACAGACGGACGGAGAGAGGAGAGGGATAGATAGATAGATAGATAGACAGACAGACAGACAGACAGATAGATAGATAGATAGATAGATAGATAGATAGATAGATCGTGCCTCAAATCCTGATGGCCTTTATTCAAATAAGCATCCTTTCATTCATCCCCTACCATTAACCAATAGGAAAGCTCTATCTTAGCCAACACCGCCCACTTGTTTTCTCCTCTCTCATTTGTTCATTCTGCCTCTCATTCTCACATACTGATCTCCGTCCTTCAGCCGCGATGAATGAAGTCAGTGCAGCAAAGCAAACGTGGAATCAGGGACAGCAGAAATGGAAAGATGGATAGACAGAGCAAGAGAGAGATTATGCGCATTGGATTATTGCCCATGCTGCAGGTCAGAAAAAACAGAAATCTCAATCACAGTATCTGCATTTGAGCATTCAGGGCATAATGTAAAGCCATTACAAGCTCTCTCTCTCACACACACACACCCACCCACACACACACGCATACATATGCACACGGCAAGAGCGAGAAAATCACTCAGTGAATAAAAATCAGTTTGAAGAAGAAGTAGTGCAGGGGCTTTACAAGTGTGATGTGCCAGTGATTTTCTATGATGGAGGACAGTCAGGTTTGTTGTGCATCAGTCTGCGCTGCAAGCTAACAAAAAGGAGGGCATTACCGTGGTAGTCATTTTTCATCTTAACCAGGCAGGAAGACATTTATCACATAAGAGGCATCTGGTGGTGATACACACCACAACTGCTGCAGACTCTCCCTGCTGGGCAGTTAAACGTGAGCAATCAGTGATTCACTGTGTTGCTCAGGGGCACTACTGCAGGAGCTGTTCAGGCAGGGCATGTTATTGTTACCTCTGCTATTTTAGAGGCCTGTGCAATTTATTCATCTGCTGCATTTATCTGTTTACTTGCATTTTGATGATTCCCCTGATGAACTGTGACGAGGAATGTTCTGCAAGTAAAGCAAGTGTTTAGTTCCTAAAACTGTTACTGTTTTTAGGATCATATATCGGGGTCAACAGGAGTATGAATTGCCATCAAGGTTAGTGTGTGACAGCCTGAGAATCAGACCTAATAGACCTTTTTCACAGCAGACATTTTGACTTCACATAGTATGAAAAGATCAGGTGTATTTAATAACGTTAGCAATGGCTGCATTCCATTTAGGGAAAGTCCTGGCATTGTGCATGCTGGCTCACTGGAATAGCTTCCTGGGACACTTAATGGAACTGTGCCATCGTTGATATTATCAGCTTCACCCGTGATTCTCCTACTCAGACAAATCAAAATGTCTGCTGTGGAAAAAGGGCTATTGCTCTCTTGTTTCACTTCATTCATTTAGCCTGACATTGTGTTGGTCATTCTCTGTTTTTTGTCAACATTGAAGCTGCTGTAGTGGATGCAAGGAGCAGTAAACCTCCCATATCCTGTAATATGCTGATTCAAAGGTTTGTATACAACATTCAGAACTTTAATAGCAGCAAACAACTCTTGCTATGTAAGATATAGTGGGATCATGGCGTCCTGATCAGAGAATGAAGTGATGCTCTCTCTGTGTGGGTTGTAATCCGAGCTTCTCTGTTCATTGTTGTGGTAGCCTATGATGTCCGAACACACGTGCATGTGGGTGCATGTGAGTCCCTGTGAATGTGTCCCAATGGCTGCTGATAACAGTGATGATGTAGTAGCAAAAGCATAGCACCCACCCTCCAGGCCCCCCCCCCCCCAGGATAACACTGTCAGCTCTGTCAGCCCTTTTTGTGCTGTTAGCAGCCGTTAGCTGTTAGCTGCCAGCTGTTGACTAAGCCACCTCTGTGCTGAGAGCGGTGTGCAAATGACTAGAATGAGATATGCGCTGAATGTTGTAAGGTATACAGCACCTGTATACCTTACAACAACTATCTAATTCATACTTGCACTATCTCTGATGTATTTTATGCTACTGTTTTTAATAGATGTAGCATGTTCTGTACGACATCTATTGCACGTCTGTCCGTCCTGGAAGAGGGATCCCTCCTCAGTTGCTCTTCCTGAGGTTTCTACCGTTTTTTTTCCCCGTTAAAGGGTTTTTTTGGGGGAGTTTTTCCTTATCCGCTGTGAGGGTCATAAGGACAGAGGGATGTCGTATGCTGTAAAGCCCTGTGAGGCAAATTGTGATTTGTGATATTGGGCTTTATAAATAAAATTGAATTGGATTGAATTGAATTGGTAGCTGGCTAACTGTGGCACCAGGGAAAATAGCTGTTGTTTGGCAAAGCAGACCTATTTGAATTGAGAAAATTAGAGATGATGGTGTTTATTCACAGAGCTGAAACCAGGCTATGTAGGCTAACAGTGCTATCTAAATATGTCTTTAAAGTATGGAAAAATCAACTGAGATCTGCATGTGTGTTTTGGTGGTCACATTTCTGGCAAATATGTTCACTCTTCTTTTAGCTCTGTTTTTGTCTCCACCAACGAAGGTAGAGAGGTAAATATCTGGTTCATATATATAAATATATCCTGTATTTGACCAGGTAAAAGTCTCATTGAGGTTAAAATCTCTTTCCAAGAGTGATTTGGCCAAGGGGGCAGCATAACCGATGTAACAACAATAAACCCTGTCACACACTACAAATGAGTGAACACAATATTCAGTTAATTTGCAATACAAGGTCAAAGACATAAAAACAGTTATGATGTATAAACAGATACAATTTTCTAAAACAATTTCAGAAAAGATCTGGGAGCAATCACTGTAGCTACTTCTTGTGTCTACCATAAGCTGCGGAGAGGCTGAGACAGGGAACAATTAACACCTGTATGATGTGCTGTTTGAATAATAATCCAGTTCCACTTCGCTAATGTGTTGTACAGATTTATTGTCCATTTCAAAGTAAATATAAACAAGAATGTAATCCGGTACATGAATCTGATAGGTGCTAAGGTGAACCTGGATGCTGTGAGATTTGTAGTCAACAGAAAATGTGATAACCTAAAAAAACTTCCCCCCTCTCTCCTCTGCCCTGCAGGTGGACAGTGGATAACTAGACAATGATATTTCCTGTACCACCCACATGACATCATGTTACAGGTGAGATAAGCAGTAAACTAAATTAATATAAATATATACATGGCTCCTACAATCACCCTGACCAAGAGTGTGTTCTCAATCCTTTAAAATTGACTTAAATCCCCCCATAGTAATCAGTAATCATTAGCTGCTAAATTTGTCTGTCTGCTGTTACACTGGGTTCATAAGAGCTTTTTTTTAAACTAAAAACAGCTGCCTGCAGCAGCCAGAAACAACATTAATGAAAGCAGTGAGAGTGAACCAGTAAAGTTGTGAGCCAGAAAACCAAAACAATGAGCTGAAAAAAGGATTTTAAAATGCACTGCAGAGCTGAGAGGAACTGCAGAGTGAGGTGTTAATTCTCCGTGGATTCATTTGATCCATTGTTAATATAAAAATATTGATTATAGCTGTTTTATGTGAGAAATCTGTGTACATTTTCTCTGAAAAGGGCCCATGTGAGGAATTCATGCCGTTACTTTCGCACCTGGTGACATAGGAAGTATGCCATGAGACAAGTATTTAATCTATGGAGAAAAAAAAAGATCATGAAGTAGTAAGACTTCAGTAAGCTCTCATGTAGGGCACTGTGTGAGTGGTCAAGACAAAAACACTACCACTGGTTTATGGCCTTGTAAAACTTGATTGCCTAATTCAAAGCCAAAGAAAAAACACATTACATATTCATACTGTATACCCACTGTGACTCTTCAAATCCTCAATATCCTTGTGCCTCCCAACCACACACACACACACACACACACACACACACACACTTATTAAATTAATTTGCACTCGTGTATGTGACACTTAATGGATCCTCCATTCTGTTTGGATGTGCCTCCCTATAATGCCTCCAAAATCCAGAGACATAATAAGCAGCCTCTTTCATGTGCTGCGGTGAAGAGTCCCTGAGGGATTGACTCTGTGCTGCTCAAAGACAAGATTTCCTCTCACAGATGAAAAGGAAATGAAAGTGGGTGGGGAGCAGTGCAAAAGAGAGAGTCGGAGAACAACAGAGGTAGTTCAGGGGTAAAACTGAGAGAGAGGTGCAAAGTGAGGAGAGAGCAAAAGAGTTGGAGTAAAGAAGAAGAAGAGAGCAGGAGAAAGAAGGTGGGTCATCATGAATGACGGAGACAGGGAGGAAAGGGGGATTATGCGAAAGTCAATGCAAGTAAAGCAGAGTGGAGGTTAGAAATATAATTGATGAGCAGTAACAGCGTCGGCAGAGGAAGTTAATACCATAATGTAAAAATATACAAGTAGAAGTGCTGCATTCAGAATTCATACAGGTGTTAACTAACTTATTTTATGTTGTACTGGACTGCATTATACTGAGAGGTATTTCTAAAGGTAGCCTAGTGGTTCCCAACTGGTGGAACCGCGGGTTGCAGTCCAAAAATGGTTTCTGGGTCCATTCTGTATGGACTACAAGTAACCTCCGAACGTGACAAGTTTGTAAAAAACACGCTTCGTTTCCAGCACTGAGCCTTTATTTTGAAGTGTCAGATGCTGCTGTAGAGTGAGTGAATGATGGACAGCTACCTACCAGAGACTAGCTCGTCAACATAATGTAAAGGCCAAACCTTAGCAGACTAACAAAGCTAACTGCCGGCACCTAACAGGAAACGGTCCAACTCCACAGTGTTCTTCATCCGCATCCTCTCCTTCAGTGCTCACCAACAAGAGTGAAAGTTAATCCCAGAATCACTCTTGTTTGGAATGAGCTTTGTCTGCTTGGCTTTTCATCTTGTTATATTTGGGGGGCTTTTTGTGCTGTGTCCATGATTTTCATAGCTTCCTCTGGGATGCATGCTGATTACATTCTGGCACCTGGTTGCTACCTGTTTATAAAGTCCCGACCTCACTTGCGTACTGTGCCCAGAAATGTCCCGAACACAGTAAAATAAGAAGAAAGTAATCTAAGAAAGTATAGAGGACGGAGACTCTGCAGATAAATACAACTTCTAGTGGATAATAAATGACAATTGAGAGATATTTCTTTTGTATGAGTCTATACATTATTTTATAGGGAAATCCCAGTATATCTTCAATATACTGCTCCCTTCATGTATGTAAATGGGAAGAACAAAGAATTACTAAACACCTCTCAATACAATGTAGTCCTATATGTCACTACCTTTAACTATGACCTTTCAAACCAATTACCAGAAAAAACACAGATATGTTACATTTGTGCATTATTTTGTAACAGATACGTTAAAACTTTCCGTTGCTTAACAATGCTGTGGTGGGGCGGCTGTGGCTCAGAGGTAGAGCGGGTCGTCCACCAATTGAAAGATCAGCAGTTTGATCCCGGGCTCCTCCAGGCTGCATCCTTTAGCAAGATACTGAACCCCAAATGGCTGTTCCATCGGTGTGTGAGTGTGTTAAAACTGAGTAGCAGGTGGCACCTTATATGGTAGCCTCGGCCACCAGTGTGTGAATGGGTGAACGTGACTCGTAGTATAAAAAGCACTTTGAGTAGTCACTAGATGATTAGAAAGGCGCTATACAAGTGCAGGTCCATTTACCATTCCATTTACAGCTGTGGTGGACTTTTAGGTATAAAAATCATTTGGTCATGGTTAGGAAAGGCTCATGTTTTGGCTTAAAACTCTCACGTTTGATGGCACAAAAGCTGCTGGAAAAGCAGGGGTGGGTCAGTGGAAAACACCTAGGTTAGGTGACTCAAATGCTGCCGTGAAATGCCATGATACAAAAATACTATGCAGTTACTTTGCTACAAATGCTGCTGGAAATGCTGCGATGTGCCACTAAAAACACCCAGATTCAGTGCCACAAACACGAATGGAAATGCCGCCACATGCCACACCCTGGTTTGGTGGCTCAAATGCCGCCAGAAAATGCCATGTTGTGCTGCTTTAAACACCCAGGTTTGATTAAAAAACACCCAGATTCTATGCCATAAACACACAGGAAATGCTGTGATGTGCCCCCTATAAACACCCAGGTTTGATTTAAAAAAAACACCCAGGTTCAGTGCCACAAACACCAGTAAAAATGCAGCAACGAGTTACCAAAGAACAGCTGGTATTGTTGGTATTGAACAGGGGTCTTCAGTGGTTTGCAGGTTGACAGGTGTCCTGGTGATGTGCCATCCACCACCCCTCTGCCTCCCAATAACAAAAGCCTGCTTGTATTTTAGACATTAAGAAACATTTTGCAAAAAGTATAATGCCAACATTTTCTTCTGGCAACTGGGCTGGACCTTTAACATATGATTGATTTTACACATTTTCAACAATGTCACCAAAAACTGAGCGTTATGAGCTGGATGAAGACATATGTTACAGCGACACTGTTAGATTGTATTAGATTGTACAGATGAACCTAAAGAAGACTGAGTTTATATTTGGTATGTGAAATCTTACATGATTTGGTAAGTGCTTAGTAGCTGTTGCTGACAAATGAATGTAGTGGAGTATAGCAGGATTTGTTGGAACTATTCAATTAAGTGCTGCAGAGACACAGAAGGAGTGCACTGTGGAACAAATAACAGTGGAGAGAAAGAAACAACATCAAGAGGATGACAGATACAGAAAAAAAGAGCCACGGGAAAAAAAAAAAAAAGCCACAGAGAGCCGAGCTGCATGTGATGTCTTCTGTTCTCTCAGAGGGAATCGATTAAGTAACGGAGCAGTCCCCTATAGACTTCATTATAGGTGGGACTTAATGTACAGCTCTGAGGACGCTGCTCATTCTGCAGAAGCTTCATCATACTGTATATATACTGTAGCAATGTGATGTTAAATGTGAACATCCCCCTGACAGTAGAGCTTACTTTGAAGGCCTTTAATGCCCTGGGAGTAGAACAAAGATAATCATAATAAACTGATCATGGCATCAAATGGAGATGTGTAAGTAATTGAACTTTTCTGTGATATGGAATAGACAATGCAATATCAGGGAAGCAATATAGCAAAATGTTTAATAAACAAACAATAATGGATGTGCAGTGATTTTTTTTTTCCTTAGAGAAGATGTAATATCTCAGATCAGGTTAGACAGCACATAAGACCTTCATATTCTGTGATTCAATTAGTGTTGGTCCTGAGAGAACTGATGTGAGCGTATGTGTTTAGAAGTACCACTTTCATATCTGACCAATAAATATGAAGCTACAGTCAACAACAATGTCTAGAAACAGCTAGCCAGGCTTTAAACAAAATCCGCCTACCTCTACCTCGAAAGTGCGCTAATTAACTTTGACAACTAATTAACCTAATTAAGGGCGTGGCTGCTTTGAGTGTTAGAGGAGTGCTGTCCTTGTCAAGTCACTACCAAGGCATCCATGTTGGTCAGATAAAGTAACCATGGCCTTACCCAGATTCACAGAATATGCTATATAGACCAAATTACAGTAACTGTTAGGTAGAAAGCCCCTGTGTCACATACATAAAATGGAACAGCGCTGAGCCAAACCTGGCTCAGTTGGGTAGTTTTTAGCCACCTCAAAAAAAGTCCCACCTAAAAAATTTAATATCAGGTTAAGCCCTTTTCAATGGGGAACTGAAGCCATAATCTCAAAGACTCCAGACTCCATTGACAAAAACAGTCATTTTGCTTCAGGAGATGCCGGTCTAACACTGCCCCGAATGGTCAGAGGTAAAGTTTGGAAAATATGCCAGCCGTAGCATAGACTTAAACTACTATTGATTTTTTAGGTAGCTAAAATACGTTTTGCTGTGGCCCCCATCCACAGTAGTACATCGATTAGCTTCTGTGTCGGTAGATTTGGTTTATCAAAGACAGGCAAATCCACACAGTACATAAAATACGCACAGCTAAAATGTCAAACAGGTTGGACCACCGTGTTTAAATATTAATCTTTAAACGTTACAGTCATGATTGAAACTGACAACAAATACGTTTGCAGATTTCACATATCTCCAGGACTGAAATCAATTGCCAGTTGTCTACCCTGAAGTGAGTGTCATGATGATTCGGTCTATTGGCCTATGTCCACCAAAGTATTTTTTCCGAGGCCAGAATATTTTTTTAATGCCTTGCAATGGGAGCACTACAAACGTTTGTTGGGCTACAAACGCCAGCAGCGCAATGAGGTACTGAGTGTGTTTTCTGCGCTGAGTGCTACCTGTTGGCCATATTTTTCAGAGTGCATAGAGTTGAAAAATGTTCAACTTTGGGTAGAAATGTTGCGTTCGTCTCTGTCACCTCAGCCGTTCAGTCACAGTGGAGGAGGGACAAACACTGCAAAGACAAACCGTCACATCTCACATATACAAGTTCTAAACAACAACAACACTGGAGGAGGAGTTTCTTAATATACTGTATACATATTAACATATGTTTCCTCTCATGAACCCACACAGACCGACTGGTCCATTCTCTTTCCCTGCTAGTACTCTACCTTGTGCTGATAGGTTAACTTCCAAGGATATTCTGTATCATAGCAACCAGATACAACCAAAGCGTCTAAGCTAAAAAAATCGCTGCACCTCCTAAGCACTCTCAAATGCTCCCAGCTGGGCTTTTCCTGAGGAGCACCAGGCCTATAGGCGAAGCTGCAACTGTAGCTGTAAGTATTTCAGCATATTTTCAGTTCAGTAGAGTTCACCCTAACATTTTGGATGTCTAAAAAATCTTGTTTAGCATTTGGTTGTACTTTTTATTTTGGTCAGTACATTTTGTTTATTTGGTTTTCAGCCTGTTTTGCCTGCGAAAATTAGCATTAGTATTATCACAGGAAACCATAGACTGCATCGTGCTAACCGACGTAGCAGCTAGCATTGAGGTTAGCTCCACCTTCTCGTCCAAATATGGTCACTTGTGGCTCCAAAAATTCATGGTGGCAATAGCCAAAATGTCCGATTCAAGGCTTCTGGAGTCCACAAACCAATAGGTGATGTCTCAGTTGCTACATTATTTTTATACAGTCTACGGCATCAACATGAAATAACGTGAATTTTCAGTTGTTTTTTCCCCCAACAGCCACAAGGGGCAACCATAAGCTTATTCCACACTCAAAAACAAGTTAAATTTTTTTGTTTGAGGAATTTACCATGGCCTCACTTGTTAGGAGAGTTATGATAATTTTGCATTGCAGTGAACAAAGTGAGATTATTCCGCTTCATTAATAAAGATTTCACACAGATAATACTGCGAAAATATTCACAGAGATGTGTTCACTTTGCAGTATAAACTCACACTCCCACACCAACAAAACTACCATGTGTGAAGAATCTCACAGGAAATGGAAAGCTGTCCTCTCTTGACCACTATCTGATCAAGGAGAAAGTACGGAATAACACATGCACCCAAAATCTGTAATTGACTGAGCAGAGCCGAGCAGAGCGCTGCAGAGTGGAGCGGAGTGGAGAGAGAGAGGCTCGTATGATCAAACAGGGGTCTAAATATAGGATGCTGCTGCATGATTTCTTCTGCTTGAGCAGGGATTCACCCAACCTCAGCTGAGAACGAGAGGAGAAAGTAAAGGGAGAGGAAGACGGGAAGTTAGGGCCATGTTTAGAAAAATCTCTTGGTTCTGTCAGTGTTTGATCAAGTGTGTGTGTGTGTGTGTGTGTGTGTGTGTGTGTGACAGAGAGAGAGAGAGAGAGAGAGAGAGAGAGAGTAAGCTCAGTCACATGGCTGTGCATCCTTTCCCATCCATCACAACATAGGGGAGGGTCAGCAGCCCTGTAATCTCTGTGAATCTGTTTATAAATGCTGGCTGCTTTACAATCTGTCCATCATCTCAGCATGGCGGCTGAAATGTTGTGACTAAAAGCAGCAGTCAATCCATGAAAAGCATCAAGCCTACCACTTAAAAACATTTTAGGGTTCTTTACAACTCCAAACATTAAAAAAAAGGCACAAAGCAACAAACCTAAACATAGTCGGTGTTGGAGAATGTCTACGATAAAATGTCCACCAGTCTTTTTCATGCCCTATTATTTCTTCTTCCTGGGTAGACATGGTAACAGAGATCAGATCAATAATCAGCTTAGAGCTTGACAGATATTTATTACAAATACTACAAGCAGGTTGCAAAGAAAGCTATAACCAGGAAATGTCTGAGTAAAGAGTCACACACACACACAGTCCTTGAATTAATGGAAATAGTTCAGGAAAATTATATTATGAAATGATTGATGTTTTTCTCTGAGACATGCCACTAAAAATCTTATTTAAGGCTGAAGTGATTTCTTTACTATATATAATTATTTTGTTTGGAGTACGTTGTTTTATTTCCCTCCAAAGGAACAGAACTTATGAATGACTGGACGACCCTGCCCTCAAAATACCTTGCATTAATCAAAGCATTGGATCATAAGGACTGTTGTGATTTTAAAGGATGCTGCAATGAAACATGGCATGATGTCACCCTGCCTATGGTGACCCTGTCAAACCTGTCTCGCTCCGTAGTCGTTGAAATCTGATGCTTGGGCAGTGACTTGGGGTGTTAGACACTGACGAAAAAGTTTTTTAACGTTGGCATGATACACGACTGGTCACTGTTATAGTTTAACGGTACTCAACGGTGTCAGGGGGAAACACGGCAGGACAACAATGAAAGTTGGGTCAAGTAAGGCAGTCGAGAGTCTGGGTGGGTGGGAGCGGTGGTGGTGGGCTCCAACAAACACTGACCTGCTGCTGGGAGAGCGGTGTTCATGTCCCGTAAGATTATAAAGACAAACCCTGTTTTTTTTCCCTATACATAACCAGGTGTCTTCAATGTTGGAGGGAAAAAAACATCAATTTGCATTGTTGTACTGATGTAGTGCGTTTATTTTGAAAGAGACTGTATGTAAATGTTAAATCTCCCATGAAAACAGAAGTGTATTTTGAAAAAAGACAATACATGTAACAGGCAGAACTTGACAAGGTGTCCCAGAGCGTCAACAACCAACGCACCCAGGGTACCTTTCACGTCGCATGTGGACGTGGAAAGTCCATGACCAAATGTCGATATGTGACGAGGTCGGAGTGAGAATGTGTTGACCTTGACTGTAGTCCCCTGTCTGTTCTGTTTTTGTCTGTTCTTTTCTGTTATATATATGTATATGTAGTATGTATATATATATATATATATATATATATATATAGAGAGAGAGAGAGAGAGAGAGAGAGAGAGTTAAAACTAGTAGTAGTGAAATGTTTTCCTTTTTTAAATCAAATGATAATCTAATAGGTCAATAACACTAACCGCTCATCGCTAGGCTAATTTATTCAATGTAAAATGCCATAGGCTTGTGCTAATAATGTTAGCATGTTATATTTGTTTGGAAAACATGTTTGTATTAGACAGTTTTGTCGGTGAACCTTGTGTAATGGAGCATAATTTTGTAACAGTACCTTTGTTAAATGTAGCTGTTGTCCCTGGCTTCATATGAGTAGAGAAAAACTCTGCCAGCCGCTAGGCTAATTTATACAATGTAAAATGCCATAGACTTGTGCTAAATACATTAGCATATCATATTTGTGGGGAAAATGTGTCCAGCAAAAGACAAGTGTTTGTCTGTGAATGCTGCGAGTTGTAATGAAGCCGATTTGTGTATTTGTTTCTGAAGTCGTCTCTATTAAGCCATGTTTAATGTGTGTTTTAGGTGTGTTTTGAATCAATTAAACTTTACAGCACTTCACAGAAACCTCCGCCGCCAACTAGTGTTTTGGAGGTGTTACTGCAGAGTGACACAGACATAGCACCACACAAGTATAAATGCTCACGACGGCACAGGCCATGTGCGTTGGCTACGGCATAGGCTCTGCGTAGAGCTGACACACAAGTATAAATCCCGCTTAAGATTCCACAAACATGCTAGCAGCTCTGTGATGCAGTTCTTATGCACAGCGATGTTTAGCTAAATGCTAACATCAGCCTGCTATCATGCTGCTTAAACGCTTAATGTTAGTTTTATGGGAAATCAGTCACTGAGACATTTCACTGAAAACTACAAATGTGAAAGTTATGGTGAAGCTAGAAGAAAAGTCAGGAGATCATCAAAGTCATTAGGATACTTTGCTTGGGAAGTAAAATGCCATCAATATCAACATTTCCATCAATTGAGCCAGTTTGACTATAATTCTGTATTACCATGAGCATTTTTATTCATATCATAGCTGACTTTAAAAAGAAAAATTATAATTTTCCCTCAGAAATTGGCAAGGCTCCACAGCTAACTGATGACAGTGTTGATGCATGTTTTTCCCCACAGCATATCATGAAATTACCCCATCTGTAATAACCTCACACTGCATTCAGAAGCTGATATCTTATCTTCACTGTCTCAGAGAGACACTCAGGTAGTGAGTGCTCATCTTCTCAGAGGCCAACCTGGATTTAATACTGGGTCCTATAATCAGGTTTCTTGCAGTGAGTTCATGAGAAACTCGAGCTCTGTTGCAATCAAAGGCTCATCATTTTGTTCCAAAATAAAATCTTTACAACTCAACATGCTATATGATTTCTGAATCACATTCAATCATTTGAAGTCAAGAGGCTAACATGCCCCAGCTGCTGAGATATTAAGAGGAGTAATTTATGAAACAGAATAAAATATAAAACCCTTTCAGGCTTATGTGTAACCACAAACCTTATTCAACTGGGAATAATTAGAAGAGGCTGCTGATACCAGTACACTGCTCAAGGAGATCATGGTTTGGTAGTAGTCTTTGACGAGGCAGAATGGCTGAAGGGTATTAGAGAAACAAAACAGTCAGTATTTCTATTAGGCCTCTCTCTTTCTCTGTGGTACTTATTAAGACCTTATGGTAGTTTAGGGTCCTTTTTATTATCGTCTGTAACAGAGCTTTAAGCCTTAAAAAAGAAAGAGGAAGGGTTGACTCAAAGAAAGAGAAGCAGTGGTGTCGGAAATTTTCAAATGCTTCAAATTCTGTAAAACATTGTCTTGCAAGTAAAAGTCCTGCCACCAAAGTTAAGTAAAGGTGTAGAATGACTATCAGCATGTATGAAAGATACATCCTTGGATGCGCTGGGACACATCATCAGTGATGTTCCTGAGATCCTTGGGTCTTTCAACATGGGTCAACACAGGGTTGATCAGACCCTGGCTTGTGTCCCAGCAGCATTGGTCCGCTGATCGTTCCTCCTGATCCAAAGCAATCTGGAGGCTCGCTCTGCTGCTTCCAGGTTGGACTTGATGGCTTTCCTTTTTGCGGCACCAACAATGCCAAGTATCGTGTAGACCCTGCACAGTGAACGGATGTGTAGTTTTACCTCTTCTGGCCTTGGATGGTTATTTAAATTAAAACATCTGTGAAGTTTAGAGGAGAAATAACTGTTAAAACGGTCAACAACTCATAGATATCTGACATGTGACATGGAGCCCCATACAGAGACTTCTTAATAGGTCACATGCCAAAACTACAGGGAACTACTGGTTTAATGGGCTGAGACAATATCAGATTTTCACTACACGATTATCATGGTCCCAAAGAGTTCGTGATAACAATATTGTCATGATGACTATTGACAGTACGGCAGTCCAGTGGTTAGCATTGTTACCTCACAGCAAGAGGGTTCCCGGTTCGATCCCAGGGTGGGGGGTTTGAACCCTGGGGAGGGAGAGCCCCTCTGTGTGGAGTTTGCATGTTCTCCTCGTGTCAGCGTGGGTTTCTCCTTGTACTCCAGCTTCCTCCCACTCCAGAGACATGCAGGTTACTCACAGGTGTGAATGTGAGCATCAGTGGTTGTCTGTCTCTATGTGTTAGCCATGTGATAGTCTAGCGACCTGTCCAGGGTGTACCCCGCCTTGCGCCCAATGTCAGCTGGGATAGGCCCCCACGACCCCCAACAGGATAGGCAGTTATGAAAAATGGATGAATTAATGACTATTGTAAATGTAGGAATAAAAAATAAATAAAGTCAAATTAATCTTTAACTTTTTTGTGTGTTTTGTCTCATTTTTGGTATTACACTCAAAACACTAGCACAAGAGGTGGAGAGGGAGTCTGTAACTAACTGGAGTAAAGCATACAGATGGAGCAACTACACTTATGGATAGTGATAACGCAACCAGATGGCGTTAAGGGAGGGAAACAAAGCAAGAACATAAAGAAATGGAAATGAATTAAGAGGCACTGGATTATTTACACAGTATTATCATATATGATATCAGTGTTTCATTTTTAAATATCAAGGTTATCATCAATGCTGGTATTATACCACACCCATAGTTCCCTCCAAAGGGTGGTGGAGTAGAAGTATGAAATAGCAGAAAATGGAAATACTCATAAAGTAAAGTAACTAGACCTAAAAACTGTACTTGAGTGAATGAGTTTCGCTACAAAAATAAAGAAAGGAAATAAAACAGAAAGAAACATAACCTGGCGGAGGAGAAAGAAAAATGAATGCCCTTCCAGAAACAGGAAGTCTTGTAATTTCCACTTTCATTTCTAATGAAGACACACGTGTTAACTGCACGACTCATACATGTATGTGCGCGCACACACACACACACACACACACACACACACACACACACACACACACTCTTCATACATGTGATGAACAGAGGGTGACATCTTGTGGCCAGCTGTGGGTTCTCACATGTCATACCAGAAACCACCAACAGGCGGCGGTGTCATTAAAACAGATCAGAATTACTTCCGCTCTTGACTCCGCTCTTCTTCTTCTCTTCAACCGGGCGCTGCTTTCTTTCTCTTCCGGTTGTCGTCTGTTCGTGTGGCAGGTACCTAGTTTTCCTACCTATGTGGACTTTTAAAATCTTAATCAATCTGCGTGTATTGTACATTCCCGAACAAAAACAGCTTCTGATTTTAATAACTCACATTATAGGCCATGTTTCCACCGCAGTATGATTTAGATTAGATCCTCATAAATGGTTTAATTTTACATTTGTAAAGTGCTAACGCTGCCTGTAGCTCAGCAGCTAGCCACCAGATAGCAGTTCAGCATACAGCCGCAAAAACTGCTCACCTGTAGTATAACCGTCTGTGTTTTTGTTCCGACATGTAGTTAAATGTCGACATTTGACTTTTTCTGTTTTACTGCGGAGTTATTTTTAACAAACTTATCTGTTTACATTGAGAGCTCTCTTCAATGCCGGCTAGCTTTTCAAACGTTAGCTAACATGCTAGTAGACGCAAGTAACAGTGATGCTAAGTGAGACTGACGTCTAACTTTCTCGTTTTCAGAGTAACCACTGTCGAAATGGCCAAGTCGAAGAATCACACAACCCACAACCAGTGTAAGTATGACTGCAGTTTGAAGTTTAGTCTTTTAAGAGCTAACAATTAATATTGTAGGCTCTTACATTAATGGCACACTGTCAGAAACACGTTCACCTCCGCCTTTATTGTTACATGCATTAAGTGTTGTCGAGTGTTCTTTGCTTAAATGAACGCTTAAAGCATTGAAACAAATGCATCAACTGTTTGTGTTATTTGTTTTCCCTCCTTCTCTGGACAGCTCGTAAACACCACAGGAATGGCATCAAGAAGCCCAGATCTCAGCGTTATGAGTCCCTGAAGGGTGTAAGTACACTTACAAGTCTTGCATGTGCACAAGAAATAACACGTTTGCACACTAAGTCAGTTTTCGAGTATGGATATTTTTAATTTGCCAGTTGAAAAGTTATTGCGCAGTCGTTATGCAGTACATGACACAATGTAAAGACACATTTGGAGTTGTCTCCCTGGCTGTGTCCACTCTCTGGCCATCTGGCATTTGGCACTGCGGTTACCTGAAGAGCCTAAGCTGTCCTCTCTCTCTTTCTCATTTCCTCATCCTCTCTCTCATCATCTTCTCATTGTTATCATTCACCTGAGCATTATTACCTGGCTTGTTGAAAGTAGGCTATATGAGTTATGACCTGATAATGAGCGCCCTCTCTTGTTGTAGATGTGGCCTGTCGCTACATTTTCCTCACTGAACTTCAGAAGGCTTTTTAAGGATGAAATGCCGAAATTCAAACCTGTTCTAGAAACTTTAATGACAAATGAAAGTTTCTGAGTCGGTGTGTAACATGATTGACAACATTGCATGGTTGTATTTATCTTAAACCAGGTGACAGTATCGGATGAACAATGTGGACTTGATGTGCCTTTGCTCTGAGAAATCAGCTGTGGGAATTTGACTTTACATATGCATTATTAATCTGCTTATTGCAAAATAAAAGTGTAAATGTATGCAGCAGGTCTGTCAGACTTCTCCCCTACCCTGATCTTCTTTTGGATCCATAGTTTATTAAATTTAGATTTATTAGTTGTGCATTGGGTTTTAATATGGTTTTAAAGTTTGGACTAACAGTTAGTCAGGTTCATTATGTTTAGATTTCAACTTTTGTGGGATTTTTTGGGGGATTTGCAAAACTATACATTTTTGGAAAGGTTATTGTATAAGGATTCAGAAAATCAATGTTTGCATTTTCCCAGATGTCTATATGGCGGCCATATTGGAATGTACAAAATGGCCGCCGTAAAATGTACGTTTTGTAATATCTAGACTTCTAAATAAGTTGGAACATTGATTTTA